>NC_068994.1:386660-389964 GCF_001194135.2 Octopus bimaculoides | reverse complement strand
TATATATATATATATATATATATATATATATATGGTGGGAAAGAAAGTTTCTTACCACACGTCCACACCTATGAAAGCCTCGAAACCTCTATTTAATGCAGGATCCTAATCTAAAACAGGATTGCAAAGAAATTGAAAAATCTTTTTTTTTCTTGTCTCTATGAATTTGTTGGAATCCGAAACTGATTTAACGAAATCTATGAGAAAGTATACCTCACTCACATCCTACATCCCACGCTTCATCATTTTACGCATCACTCCGCATCATTGCACATTCCATCATACAATGCTATTTCACATTGCACAACACCAAACCCTTCTACACTCCACTTCGTGCGCCTCTATGTGGTTGCGCGACCTGCAAGAAATAGCAGCTAAATCTCCCTCAAATCAAACTCTGCCTTGTTAGGGTGGCCTCATAGTTTAGGAACTAACACACAGTTACCTAGCGTTTCATGATAGTTAAAATAGAGAGTCTTTATTGGGTCCGGCTTCGTGGAAGGTCAGCATTTTTTAAATCGCCGATGGTTGCTTGGGTTTTATCTCTTATGAAACTATTAGTAACAACTTTAGTTGTTATTGTTGTTGTGTGTATATGTATATATATATATATAGAGAGAGAGAGAATAAAAAGTTTAGAATGGTACAACAATGCACTATAATACAAAACATGGACTCTACACCTGTTGTAAGTCCCCGATGGTATTTCGGAATACTGATCCGATATCTTTGGAAGGAAAGCGTATGAGCGGGTATGGTGCTTGTGAGACGTAAATTTGTGTCCGAAGTAAACTGGGTGAGAATTATTAATTATAACGATCGGCATCTAATTTGTAAGATGTTATACATTAATTGTTACAGTATGTCATTAATTAATTAGTTAAGTAGAATGATGCTTAATAAATAATATATAAAAGCATTATATTATATTTTATATAATAAATAAATGTAAGATATATTTAGCAACATGTAAAGTTTAGCTATATTAAATAGTTAATAAAGTGAGGAATAACAGGGCAGTTGGGTAATTAATGGTTGATAATTATATTTATAATTATTTCAATCTTAATTTTTAATACTTTGTTGGTTAATTACAAGAAAACATTTCGGCAGGAGATTTGTGTGAAACGTCAGGTAAGTGGGAAAATAGAAACGATTTGGGAAGAAATGCTGTCGTTCAGTGTGTGATTTCAAAGTTCAGTAAATAATGAATATATGAGGGTTATGGAAGGTGTTGCGGGGTAAAGGCGTAAAAATGATTGATTAGGTTAGAAAATATGGCTTTCAAAGAATAATTTGAATATAAAGCATAAGAGACGGGGTGGGTGGTAGATTAGAACTCAGAATAACTTCACTGAAGGAGTTCTTAGAGAATTAGGGTCCTTGATTATATCTCGACATACCACAAATAAAGCAAATATTAATTGTCGTAAATTTTCAATTAAAACAATTATAACTAATCAACGAAAGAAATTTAAATACTAGAGCTAGAGGGAAGATTAGTAAGTACTCAAACTTTGAATAGGGTCTTAGAGATATATTAATTATTGTAGAGATTATTAGAAGAGATTAATTAATTTTACATAAGTACCGCCACTTCCCCCTTACACTCAGTGTGAAAACAAAATCTTTAATTTTTTACCGTTTTTAATTATCACAAAATTTACCAAATAATTTATTTTTCATTCAATTAATTGTTTTTATTCAGAATACTTGCAGAATGTGGCTAACTTTCGTAATTTTTGCATTTCCTTGCCAAAACCACAAAACTAAAAGCGTGATGCCTAGTGGTTAGGGTGCTGCACTCACGATCTCACGATCGCAGTTTCGATTCTCAGACCAGCTGCGCGTTCTGTTTTTGAACAAAATACTTCATTTCATGTAGTTCCAGTCCACTCAGCTGTAAACGGGTAACTCTGCGATAAACTAGCTTTCCGATCAGGGGGAATGTTGGTGACCTGCTCGCCTAACCAGTTGGGATGGTTTCGTTTGAAAGCTACAACAATGCAAAGTACCAGCGAGGTTATGACAACATCTGATAGTATGGTCGATATATATATATATATATATATATATATATATATATATATATACACACACACACACAGAGGGTATTTTATTATTGTTTCATTACTGCGATCTATCGTAATATGACGAAACTTATATGCACAGTATTATAGATCCATCTCAGTCGATCTGACATATATTAAGGGTTTAAAGACAATATTATTAGGTAGACCTATACCTGAGACAGAGGCAAGATGCTCATACAGGGGCAACATGTCCCCTCAACAACACAGACCGTCGTATTAGAGGCAGAGATGATGTGGGAGGGACCCTCACCAGCGGGCAGACGACCACGCTACAGAATGTCCTTTTAAGATCAGATTTAACTTTCATAAATCTTCCTTTAATAGCCAAGAGAGGTGCACAGCCCTGGTTAGGCATGTAATGGTTGCTGAAGGAAAGCGCTAGAGATTACAACATCAAGTGGAGAGTGTTGGACAAGTGAAAGCTTTACTTCAATAACCGTAGGAAGTGCTATCGGCTCCAGTGTTTGACTGTTTTTTGTTTTATTTTATCGATCCCGGAGGGTTGAAAAGCAAAGGGATTTGAACTCAGACGTAAAGAACCGAACCAAATCCCAGAAATCATTATCCCCGACGATCCCCGACGTTCTTAACGACTCTGCCAGTTTGTCGTTTTGTTTTTCATAGAACAAATTTTTACAAAACTGTTTCCACTGCTGCTGCCGTAATGCTTTCCGTGTCTTATTCAGCGGGGTCTGCGTCCCCTTATACCTACCCGTCTGTCTGTCTGTCTGTCTCTCGATCAATCAATCAATCAATCAATCAATCAATCTGTCTATCTATCTATCAACAGATTGTGGTTGAGGGGTCCTAGGGTTTCCCGTTCGTCTGAAGTTGCGGCTGATCGAGGCCGAGCTGGGTAAATACATTTAATAATAAGGATTTAATGTTGAGGGTCATATTGGCTGCGAGATACCACTTGTTCACACAACTGGTAAGGTCTACTTTACCAGTGAGGGTGAGAGTGGGTGATCTATTGTCTAAAGATCGGGGTATCAAGTGGTGGTAAGGGTGAAAAGGGAAGAAAGAAAGGTGGCTGTGGGAGAGGTTTGAAACCTGATCCCCATGTTTGGCAGATTTGTTCAGTCGTCTGTGACAAAATAAGTCTTGGCATCGAAACTTGGCAACATCGGTGAATCATTAAATACAACCTACTTCTACACACACACACACACACACACACACACACACACACACACACACACACACACACA
>NC_068994.1:384983-386268 GCF_001194135.2 Octopus bimaculoides | reverse complement strand
GGAATTAATGAAAAAATTTCTGACGACTGAAACAAATTTGAAAGTAACTGAAGTCGACATGTGTGCGTGTACATATCGACTGTACACACATGCACACGCACACGCACACGCACGCACACGCACGCACATCTACACACACACACAAACGCACAAGTGTGTGTATGTGTGTATACATGTATGTATGTATGTATGTATATATATATTCACACATATACACACTCACATATGCACATCTACACACATGTATGCATACACATACGTATATATGTTGACTTTAGTCACAAATTCATTTATTTATACTTACATCTCTCTCTCCCTCTCTTTCTCTGTGCACGTATGTATATATGTATGCACGTATGTATATATGTATGCATGTGTGTACATATGTATGCACGCACGCTCACTCACACTGACACAGCCCCTCTTTTTTAAAAGTTAAATGGTAGAATAAATAAGCTTTAACGAAATTCTTCATTTCCCTGGCTTCTAATGGCACCGACTTCTTGAACTCCCTGCAAGCATCACTTTTACTCGGCCCTTGCATCGTTGCAAGGGAACTGTTGCGTTCCTCCGTCGGCAACTCGTGAAGTGCCCCACGAGTATCTAAAACATTGAACAACATGGCTACCAGGAACGATTGGTGGACAGTTTGGAAAGATAAGATGACGGTCTGAAAAAAACAGCAGAAGAAATATGAAGAGTTTTTCATGAAAAGAAATGTTGTCGTGTCAGGAATGGATCAGACATCATCCAACAGCGTCGCATTTGATAACCACTTTTAACAATAGTCATAACCGGGCTGAAAAGGGCCGAAGATCCATAACCCAGAACTGTGCTCAATGCCATCCAGGAGTTGGTATCGACCGGTAAGTTGATCGAAAGGAGTTACAGCGAAGCCGAACTTCAGTGTTTAGATTCGCTTTGCTTCTTTTGTATCAACTCACATCCTACCACCCGTAAAACTAAAAATAGAGTGGCCTGGGACCAACAACATCTAGGTTTCTGCATCTTTGTTTGATTGCCCATACAAATCTGAAAGGCCCAATGTACGCCTTTCAGCCAGGTTTACCGCAATCAGTCATGACATGAGTCAACCCAGACTTGATAAATCTGTAGCTATTGAAAGAAGGAACGATAAACAGACGCCAGATGAGAAAAGACGAGTTATGGAAATAAAGTAGACACTACAGAAGAACGAACAGGGCTTTAATATAATCCCACTTCTACTTAACCGTTATACTTTACCTAACAAACACAACCCACACGCCATTTCTTTTGCTGTGTC
>NC_068994.1:382580-384523 GCF_001194135.2 Octopus bimaculoides | reverse complement strand
ACACACACACACATGTCCATAGCACTTTTCCTTTTGCCCTTGGCATCGCGCCTGCTTCAGCAATATCTTTATTGCCAAATTCTCGCACACACACACAGTCTTTCACACGAACACACTCACCAACCAAAAGCCCGCATACTTCCATATCTACACACACGCACACACACACTCGCACCCCTCTCTTATGACCACTTCTAGACACAGATGCCTTCTTAGATATGCATCTACACAACTTCTCCTTCGTCCCGTCTTAGCTTTCTCCCACACAACAGTGTTTCCCTCCTCTGTTTCTGACTTTCTACCTTCATCCTGTATTATTTCTCACTATTTTCGTTTCTCGAATTCACTTTTCTCTTCTTGCAGTGAAGGTCTTCACATCCAAAGCGTCGAGACACTCCGTTACAAACAAACTAGCCTTTGAGCTAGTTTATAGCATTTAAGCGACTGACCCTGAATGGGGAGATCGACAAACAAACTTCTGACTTGTTCTGGAGAATTTGTTGCAATTGCTTCCTCCAGAGTCATATTCCAATCGTGATCAGATTCGTCGCAAACAAAATCATGTAAAAAAAAATTGCTGGAAACAATCACAGTAATGAAAACATAGGAATCCAAAATTTCAGGATTGCAGGTCTGGATTCGGCCCAAAATGTTTTTAATTTACTCACGGAGTTAGCCTTTAGATTACAAAATTTGTTATCAGACAAAAAAATTTATTGCAAAAAGTCAAGTAAAAAAATTCACTGAAAACAATCACAGTAATGAAGACTTGGGAATCCCAAATTTCAGGATTGCGGGTCCGGATTTGGCCCAGAATGTTTTTAATTTACTCAAGGAGTCAGCCTAATTCCAAAATGGTATGATATGTTCGGCTATAGCCTCTAGGAGTATAGTTGAAAAAAAGTGTGACACACTGACTTCCACATTTATTATATTTTATTATTATATTATATTAAGGCAGTGAGCTGGCAGAATTGTTAGCATGCCGGACGAAATGCTTAACGGTATTTCGTCTGACGTTAGGTTCTGAGTTCGAATTCCGCCGAGGTCGACTCTTCCCTTCGGGGGTCGATAAAATTAGTACCAGTTACGTACTACTGTCGATGTAATCAACTTAATCCCTTTCCTCAAAATTGTTGTGCATTATCTCCCTCTTTCTCTCTCTTTTTTCATTACTCCCACTGCTACCATCAACACTACTACTTTTAATAAAACATCATCCACTCTCCCTAAATTTCTTTGTCTCTCTTTCTCACATGCGCACGCGTTTATACACAGTTACGTACGGACGATATTCCTTGTAGTTCCGTCTTCGAAATTCACTGACATGGCATTGGTGGAGCCGAAGCTGTAGGAAGAAACCAATTGCCCATTGTGCTGCTTCACAGTCGAACTGAACCCGAAACCTAACGGTTGCAAAGCGAATCTTGGAAATCCATATCTGGGGGAAGTAGGTAAGACGTATAATGTAGTACAGCCGCCCCTCGACCCTTGGCAACTTACACCCCTGCCCCACTGATTGAACAGGCGGTGGCGGTGGGGTTGGACAGAAATGATGATTGAATGTTGAAAGAAAAAATCCGCGAGTGAAGTAAAAAAACATAAACGGTCTTAAATTACATATTAAATATATCACATTTATTGGTGTGTGTAGGATTTGAGATATTTATACACACCGGCAAACATACGTGTGTGTGTGTAAGAGAGAGAGAGAGAGAGAGAGAGAGAGAGAAGGAGGGAGAGAAAAAGAGAGAGAAGGTGATAAAGAAAGGAAAGCTTATAAATATAACTGCTGATGTAAGTATGACGCATACACATATACGTTTGTACACATATATGTATATTGTTTATGTATATATATATATATATATATATATATATATATATATATCACAAATACAATTTGTATTAGCGAGTATTATTATTATTGTTATTGTTATTAT
>NC_068994.1:379055-382570 GCF_001194135.2 Octopus bimaculoides | reverse complement strand
TTATTATTATTATTATTATTATTATTGTTATTGTTATTATTATTGTTATTGTTATTATTATTATTATTATTATTATTACTGTTTTCCAAATGTTCATAATTCTGTAGTTATTCCTTGTTGTTGTTGTTGCTGCCGGTGTCGGTCTTGATGAATTCTTTCGATCCTGTTGCACTCAAAGCTGAAGGTCACCACATCAATAGTGTATTTATTTGAAATTATATACAAAATATAATAATAATAATAATAACAATAATAATAATAATGACAATAATACAATATGAGAACTTACGAAATCTTGTAAAACATTCGTACACACACAAAATGTGTGTGTGTGTGTGTGTGTGTGTGTGTGTGTGTGTGTGTGTGTGCGTGCGTGTGTGAATGATTGTGTGTGTATGTGTGTGTGTGTGTTTGTATGAATGCATACCATTATATGTTTGCATGTTTGGATTTATGCATCTGTGCACGTTTGCACGTTGGCATGCTAATACGTGTATAGACATCCTTTTTATGGGTTTCCTATCGGAAGCATGAGCTTGTAGTGAAGCTAAGTATGATGTCTCGAGGTGTGTTGGGCAGATGTCCTCAACTCAATCCTTGTGAGGGAAACTATGAGGAAGCCCATTGGATGGACTGTAATATCTAGTCCAATGGTCCAACTTCATCACACTGATTGTGGATATTCTGCCACTTTCCCGTCGAGACAATGATGAACAAATTCAGAATCCGTCATTGGTCGTCTACAAAGGCAATGAGATATTTCAGGATATTACAAATGCGATAAACACATTTAATATCAAATATGACGACAAAAAGGAATACTCACATAGATCGTTTATGTGAGTAATCCGGGTTTTACTGATCCACCCATATTGTTTAAGCATGTGATTTGGCTATTTTACAGTTCTTCATTACAAGAAATCTGGACACAATGTCAAATTATGTCAAGAATGACTTCATTTTTCATCCATCTTGGATTGCTAAAATAAAAGTACCAGTTAACTACTAGGAACCATTTAGTTCAACAGAACACACACACACACTCTCTCTCTCTCTCTCTCTCTCTCTCTTCAAGTATTTCTGGTCTTGCTCCAGTGTTTGGAACCAATATTACGTTAGTGAACGGGATCTTCGTAATGAAGTTCAAGTGTTGGGACAGCTGTCCCTTGTATAAACCCTTTACCGCCCCCCCTGCACTCACACATTCATGCAAACGTATATGTATACATGCATATACATATATTCTATGATAAAGACATGTATTCTCATCACCCTAAGGGACACATATGCTGGATATCGGTCTGAGAAGACATTAAAACATCTCCGAGTGTTCTGTGTTAACAAGAAGCTTTTTATAAAACCCGTGAGACCCCAGTGTGTATTACAGAGAGAGAGAGAGAGAGAGAGAAGGGGGGGGGTCAGTAAAAATAGGTTTATACTTTTGTCTTAGCCATAATGCCCGGTCACCTCACACCCATCTTCTCACCACAGCTAATACAGTAAATCTTACATTCTTCTTACAAGAGACACTGTTAAACTATATCGTCGTTTATATCCAATTATTTTTGACTCTCTTTCATATAGACGGTTGTGTATATTCGTGTATACGCAAACGCACACACACGTGCGCGCGCGCGCACACACGCACACACACACGCACACACAAACATATACTCCCATGCTTGCGTTGATGTTGCATATCCCTCTATGTAACCATCTCACCCAACACACACGTGCATACGCATATATATACATACACACAGCTACACACATACAATCATACAAAAATAGGCATACGCGCGCACACACACACATGCAAACACACATAAACACACAACTACATCCATAACCCTATAATTCTCCCCCTTCCCCAAACCTCGTCTACCCTTACAATTAAGACAGTTTCTTGTGCCTCAATAAATTTTTTAACGCTAAGTTATGCCGCCATCTTAGGCCGTAACAATGTTTTATAGCCTCGTTATCGCCTGCTATTATACTCTGGACGTGTTTCTCGTACGTAAATCTCGTTAATAAGCAGTGAGACGCTATTTTTCTCATCATACAACACACCAACACACACTCATACACATGTCTTTCTGGAACCTCTGCATCTCCACCCCCCATCTTAGTTACCTCCCCACTCTGTATATGTGTGTACTTTTGTGTCTGTGTGCGTGTGTACATACATACATGTGTGTGTTTGCGTATGAGTGTGAGTAGGTCTACGTCTGTGCCTGTACATTCGCACGCAATACATATGTGTGTATGTATATATGTGTGTACGTGTATGTGTATATATCTGCCTGATGTCTGTGGTTGTGTCTGCGTCCTTTTTTTCTGCGTGAATCTTTCTGTGTCTGTGTCTAGAAGAGTCTGTATGTCTTTGCTTGCGTGCTTAAATGTGTTTTTCACCAACTGATATTGGCAGCTATGTCTGTGATTACATGCCTTCGTGTGAGTGTGTGTATGCGTGTGTGTGTGTGTCTATTTGTACATGTAGGTAAGTGTATGTGCGGTTGTGCATTCGTGTATGTACGGCAATATGTGAACAGAAGGCTTATACATGTGTAAAGTGTCAGTTGGGTGCATGTGTTGCCACATGAACCTGCGTCTGTATTTGTGTACATTTATCCATGCATTTTATGTGTGTAAACATGTATGTCAATATGTGGAGGTATATTTGTAAGCGTACTTAGATATTTGAACATAGGAGTGGAGGTCGACACCAATGTTTCACACATATGTATGTATGTATGTATGTATGTATGTATGTATGTGATGGTTGTTTGATTACGAAGTTCTCTTCAGAATCACGTAGTTTGGTATTCAGTCCCACAGCGTGGGCCCCATGGGCAAGTGTCCTGGGTTGATCTAAGATTTGTCAGAGAATTTAATCAACAGAAGAAACTTGCGGCACACGCACGCACGCATGCACGCACGCACGCACGCACGCACGCACGCACACACACACATACACACACACACACATACACACACACACACACACGCACACACATACACGTTATATAGACAGTACATTGTCGTGTAATCTGTGTGTAGATGTCCATACACTTTAAACATTTTCAAAGTCAAAGGTATGTATAATGCGGTATATATATATGTATGCATATAAGTAATATTATTTGCACATTTTATGTGTGTATTCATATAGATCAAGCGATAGATGCTAGAAGTGTACAACGAATTAAGCTGCTCGTAAGAGCTTCCTGGATGAAGCAGCAATAGTCAAGATAATGTTGACATATTTAAGGGCGGGAATCTTTAAAAATTAACAAAATGTGGCGGGAAAAACGTTTTTATTCATTGACAAACTATCAGTATCACTGAGAAATTTGAATGAGGTCGAAACATGTTCAGAGTTGTCCCCCTTACTTCCTCAAAGATTAAAAAAAAAGCTCGTAAGATTACCCTACAAGCTTGCATATCTCTTTTACTGCCATATATTGCATTTATTAGTTAACACACACACACACACACACACACACACACACACA
>NC_068994.1:377929-378765 GCF_001194135.2 Octopus bimaculoides | reverse complement strand
ATATATATATATATATATATATATATATATATATATATATACAGAGAGAGAGAGAGAGAGTGTGAGAGTTTATATATATATTATAACTCAGCTATTTTATTTTTGTTTATGTGGTTGTTGCTATTGGAGTTGCTATTGTATGTGTAGTGGTAGTAGTAGTAATAGTAGTGGCAGCAGTTCACCCCCTACCCATCACCTCGTTTATCATTCACCACAAACCACAATTGACAACCATTACCATCATCACTACTACCATCATCACCACCACCCTCCTTCTCCTCCTCCTCCTTCTCCTCCTCCTCCTAATCATCATCATCATCATCATCATCATCGTCTACGTCAGGCGCTGGAGCAGCAAGCTTGTCATTAACCAATCAGTGAAACAATCCACTTCACGGTTCACTTCCGTTGTCCCAGATGTCAGCAGTAAATGTGAGAGGTCAAAGTTCAGCAGTAAATGTCACATTCAATCTAACTCAGTTTCAGTCTTAGGTGAGGCTGGGCCGTTGCCAAGATACACCAATTAGGTCAATCTTATCGATCTATGACATCCCATCCCCCTCACACACACACACGTAACATTCCACTTTCCCTCATCTCTCTCTCTCTCTCTCTCTCTCTCTCTCTCTCTCTCTCCACACACACACCTACATTTACATATTTGTGTCTGTGTATGTAAATGTGAACCTATTCTTTGCGCGCGCAAATATTCTTGAAGTTAGAAAACTTGAAGATAATCATTCTGGAGTTTGGGTAGGATTCAAAACGAACAGAATATGTGTGTGTGTGTGTGCGTGAATGTGGGCGTGCGTGTTTCTGTGTGTCTCTGTGCGTGT
>NC_068994.1:375478-375867 GCF_001194135.2 Octopus bimaculoides | reverse complement strand
CACACACACACACACACACACACACACACACACACACACGCGCGTTCAACAGCATCTGATGAGCTGATGTAGTTTGGTAGCAGCGGATGTAATAATGAAAATTCTCATTGATGAAGTGATTAATAATCACTGACTTAATACAGCTATGTCAACCCAGGAGTATAGGGCCCCCGCTCTCTATTACTGAATATCATGATAAATAGACATCAGACAAAGTACTAGAGATAGAGAATGAAAAAGAAAATGGCAAATATACCTTGATATATAGACATGTATGTATGTATGTATGTATGTATGTATGTATGTATGTATGTATGTATGTATGTATGTGTGAATCTTTGTATATTTCGTAATCTCCGTACGTGTGACAGATAAATTGATCACTGGAT
>NC_068994.1:368694-373694 GCF_001194135.2 Octopus bimaculoides | reverse complement strand
AAAAATCTGATGAGGGTTTAAAATGCGGTGGAACGGAGATGAAAATTACGCAAACTATACAAATGCATGACTGTTAAGATCCACTAAGGAATAAAATGCCTTCTTCCCGCTGTTCTCCGCTCTCCAAGAGCATACCTCAGAGTACTTCTATCCACCCTGACCATTTTCGCTCCAGTTATCTTTTTTAAAACTAATCCACGAGAGGGGGATACTCCTCTCTCCATTCTCCTCTTCCTTTCTAACTGTAAAAATCGATGAGAGTTTGACTGAAGAGAAAAATGTCTGTCTTCAATCTTTTCTGCTCCCTACGTAACCTCTTTCTTCGGAATTTCCTGTCATGTCCTATGCCCTATTAAAGAGGGGCGGTGGGGGAAATCTTCTCAGTGGAATCATCCGCTAGCCAAATCCATTCTACACGCATTTTGGACAGTCCTGTCTTTTTGTCGTCGGCCTGAAAATCCAAACAGACCAGTTAGTTTGGCCTCGTCGATGCCTAGAGTTTCCTCGTGGACTTTGCTGCTCTTATTCACGATTAGTTTTTTTATATATTGCTAAAGTGGAACTTACACCTGACCTTACCTTCCTGAAAGCTCACCGATTTGTCTAGATTTCTCTTTGTTCTTACCATTACTTCATATTCTCATATTCTTTTAAGAAATATATTGACTATTTCTACTCCTGACGTATACGAGTACATATGCAGACACAGCTCTTCTGCATCCCAACTCAAAAAGGGATTCCCTTATTTAGCTCTATCATCCGTATCAATGGCTCGAGAGACATCACATATAGAAGAGAACACCCTGACCTATCGAACGCCCGATATGAAAAAGCTGTCGGAAGGTGGTCTTTGACTCGGATCACCGATTAGATGTTGCACTCCTCGGTCATTTCCCAAAGCAACATGGTCTGGAGTACACAGATTTTGCAGGACCTCATGATGGCAACTACTTTTTTTTTGTTTTATTATGGCCGACGCATTATCTAAATGGCCTGAGGTCTTCATTATGAGTCAAACAACTTCAGCCACAATGCTAAAGCTACGTCAAGTTTTCTCAAGATTTGGGTTTCCAGAAGTTTTAGTATCGGATAACGGTCCACAATTCACAGCATTTTGTAAGAAAAATGGTTTATTATTTAAGCATACGTCGATTCGTCCGGAGAAAAAGACATTATAGACTCTACCAGGTGACGTAGATATACATCGACTCATTGTTGCGGATCGACTCTTCTTTTTCACCTTAGCACACAGTCGTCTGTGGTACAGGCGACAATTCATTTTTGCATCGTGGGCAAATTGAAGTTACAATTCGCCACTTTGCGCTTCGCTTTCGAATGGCTACAATATTTAGTTCGTTCGTTTATAAAGTTCTGTTCTGAGTACAAAATTATTATACTTTATAGCACTCTACATCTGTACAAACTATTAGGTCCAGTCCTTCTTGCTCCGTGAGTGCCACGTTTAGAATTACCTCCCATCAACCTATTTCCTCAGCTTCAGGGCAATTGATGGGGACATGGGCTCATCCCTTTCTAGAGAGGGACACAGGCTCGCCCCTTTCTAGAGAGGGTCACGGGCTCGTCCCTTTCTATAGAGTAAGTCATACAAAATAGTTTTACACACTCTACACCTAATTAACGCAGGAAGTGGTTATAGTACTGATGTTGTGATGATAGTAGTGTTGGGGTTGGTGGGGGCAGTGGAAGTGGTGTCGGTTCTAACCATAGTTTGTTGTTAATGTAAACGTAAGGTTAGCTGTCTTCAGTGAGTATCGATCTCAGACTCCCTTTATCCAATCTTTACCCAGACATCTGCTGAAGAGGTCTACAGCCGATATCTCATTGGCTGACGTCAGTAGATGACGTCATCGTTCCCCTCCTCACCAACCATTCCGGACGCTGACAGATATCTTCCTTCGCTCACCTCGGCGCCAACTGAAGCATGACTCAGTAAACAACACCTCAACCGGGGGGAGGGGCGATGGAGGTTCCCCCCCCCACTGGTTTATCGATAATTACAATGGAAATATATTTCCCTTGTGTTCAACGTTTCAGCCAACCCTAAATCCGGTGCCACGCCACCAATTCTGTCGTGTTCTAAGGTCAAACACTCAAGTTTTAAGATTTACAATTTGAAAATGAAATAAGATTTTCTAAAATGTCAATGTTTCGGATTGGAGTCGTTTATTTTGCAGATTTTACAATGACACAGCTTCTAGCAGCAGCAGCAGCTGCACCATACTCCCCCCCCACTCACCACAACACAGCGTCACACCACTACTGTCAACCCACCACCACCACCACCACCGACCTATGTTGGCAACAACAAAATATTCCAACTGTTTCTTTAAAATTTCTGTCTCTGTCGATATCCGTCACCTCACGACATTCTTCTTTCATTTTAAATGGCGCCACACACACCGCAACCGCCGCCGCCGCCGCCGCCGCCGCCGCCGCCCACACCTTTGACACTTCTTTCTTTTTACACCCGTAGAAATATTTACACAACAGGAACCGCTGATGACTTCCGGTATGTATAAGCATAGAATTAGATGTATGTATGTATGTATGTATGTATGTATGTATCTATCTATCTATCTAGTGACGGAAGAGGAGGGAGGTATGTGTACAGGAGGGGGAGGTATTTCCTGTTGTTAAATCAATATTGAACACATCTAACTAAACAAAAATGTTTAAAAACTCAAGACAGCCCCACCTCCAAAGATGGAAGTGAATCTTGTACAGATTACCAAGGTTATTTTGTAAGACGTTGGGAGAGGTATAGACAGTTTTGGACGTAACTTAACCCCAGAATATCACTGGTACTTTATCAGCTGTATTTCGATTTATCTGAGATATCACCAACTTCCAAGATTACAGTAGCAGAGGCAAAAAAAAAGAAAAAGAAAATAATAATAATGAATATCTTTAGTGGAATTGAAACTGAGTGAGAGACATGCCTAACGGAGAGAGTTCTATCTCCAGTCTATATCGCCTTTCTCTAAATGGAGTGAGTCTTTATACGGTCCTGTGACTTGCTAGAAATAGCAGCCAAATCACACCCTACTGCATTAGAAGAGAATACTTATGTTCTTATGTACACACACATCGGAGAAAAAGGACGGCCACGCATGAAACGTTTTTGATCGTAGGCCGTAGTCTACTCATTCGAATTCAACTTGGAGCTAAACAACAATAGTGAATACCAAATCATTAATAGAACAACATTTCATCTTTGTGAAGGTATTTCATCCTTGTTAAGTATAAGTCAACAGATATTGCAATTCTATATCATACTAGCAGTATAACCCGACGTTGTCCGGGTGTAACTTATTACGCCATCTACGATAAGTCTTGCTAGGTGAAAATCAACTGAAAAAGAAAGTCTTACAATGAAAAAACCCTTATGATGTAAATATGTTCATAATTCAAAAGACGATGAAATTAATAGGGAAAGTCTGAAGGCTGTTTTGCGTAACATTATTAAGTGAACGTAAATTTCATCCGTCTAATTGGCTATACAAATGCTTGTGCAAAACAACTTTTGCGCTGCCTTGATTATACATAGCAGGGTAATTCCTTTTCGCAGGAGGTAGGACGGCAATTTGTGATGAAGCAATTGCTGGCGATCTGTTGCTACACAGTTCTGCCAGAATTCTATCAGATTGGGCAGTATATGTTGATGCACCATTTTGCATTATATTCAAAGTAGCTTCTGGAATGTGGTGAATTGCTGCAGTCTGTTGCTGTCTTTTTAAACCGCCGCTTGACAACCGATGCTGGTGTGTTTACGTCTCCGTAACTTAGCGGTTTGGCAAAAGAGACCGATAGAATAAGTACTAGGCTTATAAAGAATAAGTCCTGGGGTCGATTTACTCGACTAAAGGCAGTGCTTCAATATGGCTGCAGTCGAATGACTGAAACAAGTAAAAGAATATAAGGTAGAAAAACTATATAATGTCGATCAGACGGAGATGTACAGTCCACAGATAACAGATATCCTCCCCACAATATCGCCAGATATATCTCAGTGAACACATTGACAGATATGCAGAACAACTGCAACCATAATTCCTAATATTCACATTATATCAGTTTGCTATTTGGAACTCAACTCAGGTACGACTAAACAAAGAGGCTTCATTTATCGAAAAATATAAGCCGGAATTAAATATAAACCCATATTGAAAATTAAAGATTTACATCAACTATTGTAAGAATCAAATGTAGACCAATATAAAAAATTACAGATTGATCTCCTCTTTACTGTAAAATACCTTGGTTACCAATTATTCCCCCTTGGCAAACAAAATATCTAATTCAGAAAATCATCCAAAACTCATAATAAGCGATAACGAAACCAGTTATTATGTTGGAAGAAAAATATAATATTTTGTACAATATTGTATAATACTTTTACTATTTCTTTAATCTTTTTAAACAAATTTTCTGTGTTTTTTCATCTTATACTTTCCGGTGAGTTAATTATGAATGCTTATTTTATTTGTATCATGTTAAGCACAATAAAATATAGCAAATAAGTGAATGCAAATAAAATATTAGTTCGAGCGATTCATTAAGAATCGAGGCACATCAACGTGTAAGACGCCACTAATTGGCTAGATAGGATGACACAGAGCAGACAGTGATAGAATCCATCATCATAGGCATCAACTATTGTTAGGTAATACTCAATTCCAATAATTTACTAATGATCCAGTTCCTCAGTGAATCGTTGGTGCAGCATAAGTATAACAGATGAATAAAAGTTTAAATTCGATAAAACCGCCATTCGTCTGTTATATATGCCTGTTTCTATATGAATAGACCTGCTGTTGGGTTTGATTGATGTGTAACCCACTTCAATTCACTCCTCCACGTAACCCACTTCAATTCACTCATTCTAATGTGACTGAGCAATGTATAGACCGTCGCATCTTTCACATGAGCCTCTTAACACTGTGACACTTTGTGTATGTGATAAGATCAGGCTTTTTGAA
>NC_068994.1:363789-368684 GCF_001194135.2 Octopus bimaculoides | reverse complement strand
TGTCTGTCTGTCTGTCTGTCTCTCTGTCTGTCTCTCTCTGTCTCTCTCTCTCTCTCTCTCTCTCTCTCTCTCTCTCTCTCTCTCTCCACACAATGTATGCAACTACTATACAAGCCCATTCATAACTTTTTTTTTAATAGCTAACTTTGAGCAATTCTTCTCATTATTGTGAAATGTAAATAAAGACAGATTTAAAATTCAGCTGGTTGTTATATGGCCATCAGCTAAGCTTTATATTACCTACACGAGGTGGGTCAACTTTGAAATGTTTGGATGTATTTGGGCTTGTAGCAACAGGTCGAAAATAATTCAGATTTTTTCTCAATTGGGACATGTTTTATATGGGCCATAGGTTCTCAAAGTGGGTGCTACTGCGCCCCGGTGGGCGTTGAGGCAGTCCAGGTGGGCGCTAGTACCTGAGGAGGCGGAGGAGGTGGGGTGGTAGAGAAAAAGGAGGCGTGGGAGAGAGGTAGTGGATTGGGGACGCTATAAATTTATTATATTATAATATTGTATACAAATTATATAATATTATATTAAATTACAAATGATTGATAGCATATATAAAGTGGTAAAATATGAAATATTTATTTATACATAAAAATAGGGGTGGAGGCGCTGAGGGTTGTATGTGGTTATGAGGGGGGTGGGGGTGGCAAAAGGTTTGAGAACCTCTGGAATATCCGATGATGTTGCATTTTTTTCTCTCTCGATGATACAGAAGATGCAGTATTACGATGTATTACGAAACAACGATAGACTTGCTCGAATTGATTCAGATGGTGTTCAGAAATCGTCCGACATTCCAGATCCATTTCGGGGATGTTTCAGAAACAGTAATGGTAAAGTTAGCAGTTATGTTGGTGCCGACCATTTCTTGAAAACAAGGTTCCCGCCGTAAACTTTGATTGCTTAAGATGTTATTTAGCCCCAGGTCAGTCCTCAACAAACGGGCCTATGATCAATGACATTCCACAAGGAGGCAATCCTATCACGCGTTATATTATTGCAACATGTCAATCATTCTAAGACAGCAGGGTAAATAATTTAGGAAGATTTGATTGCTATTTCTAGGAGGTCGAGTAATCACATAGATTCGTACGTATTCTCCTGTTGATGTTCTAAAGTGGGTTGTGTCATATAAATTCCCTGTTCGTAGTGAAGACAGAAACTTGTTATTCCGAGAGGAAAACCCGCTGAGCTTTCAATTGTTACCCCACTGAAGAACTGACAAACGATAATGGACCGACGTTTTTGATGTCCAGGCTTGATGTATATATTCATTACGCTGGATACAGGGATGGATCATACATACATAGATTTACATACTTAAACACACACACACACACACACACACACACACACACACACGCGTATACATACACACACATGCGTACATGTACATACATATACACATATATATGCATACATATCCATACAAGCATATATACAGGCATATAAATATACTAATATATATATATATATATATATATATATATATATATATATATATATATATATATATATATGATGCTCATATATATATTTATATGTATACATGTGTACACACACGCGCGCACACCTATCCACACGCACGCGCACACACAATATCCGCCTTCATATTCCGCATCAATAGATCTAACCACCTGTAGAGAAAAAAATTAGATTGAAAGATGTCGACATTTCCAAATGAAGTGATCGGTGTGTGGGTGCGCGCGCGTTTCCACGAGAGTATGTGTGTGCATGTGTTTGTGTGTATGGACTGAAAGAATACGTATATGTGTGTGTGTGTGTGTGTGTGTGTGTGTGTGTGTGTGTGTGTGTGTGTGTGTTGAACTGGGTATGTACATAAATATATTTCCTATTTGAAAACATTCACTTTACTAGATTCTGGTCTTTATATATACAATCGTATGTAACGAGTGGGTATGTAGGTATATATCTGAACATATACATGTGTGTATATAAGCATGAATGCTTGTATTTGCCTCTCTCTTTGCGTGGCAACCGTCTCCAACGGGTGTTAGTTTGTTTACGTTCCAGTAACTTACTGATTCAAAAAATGGCTAAAAAATAGATATGGGAAGAAGTAGTTCAGTTGATTTCAGGATGTAAATCCATCAGTGGTGTTCCGGCATGGTCGGAGTCCAATGAAAGCCTTAGGAGTAAATGTGTGTGTGGATCTATATCTACCTACTATATGTCTATGCACACACACACACACACACAACACACACACACACACATACTCTCTCTCTCTCTCTCTCTCTCTCTTTCACTGTCTCTCTCTATGTATGTATGTTAAAAGTTTGTGTGAAACTCCTGATCCTCTGACGATATGAAAATCTGTTTCGTGACTCAAGCAATTTTGAATAATACGTGTGTGTGTGTGTGTGTGTGTGTGTGTGTGTGTGTGTGTATGAAGGTATGGATATTTGAATACAGAGGTATGTACCTACATTTGAATACATTCCTGTATGCGCGCGCGCGCACACGCAGTGGAGAGAATGAGAAGTTCAAATCCCATTCGTGTTTCTGTACATGATTTTAGATTCATGAGTATATATCTCTTTTGTATAGCAACATGCGTATATATCTATATCTATATCTATATATATATATATATATATACGCGAGTGTATATACATATGTGTGTGAACAAGTGTGTATAGATGTGTGTGTGTATTTATGTATATATGGATATATATGCATCTACATGTATATGTGTTTAGATAAATATATGTATACATGCGGACACAGACACACATCGTTGGGCTTTAAGAATATGCGTAAATTAGCTGCTGTGTGTGTGTGTGAGTGAGTGAGAATGTGTGTGTGTGTGTGTGTGTGTGTGTGAGTAAGTGAGTGAGAATGTGTGTGTGTGTGTGTGTGTGTGAGTAAGTGAGTGAGAATGTGTGTGTGTGTGTAGCAGTGTCGCGTGTGAAATCACTGCAACATCGATCTTTCCATAACAATTTCACTAAAGATAATCAAATATCAATATTTATCGATTTCCAATAGAGATCAATTTACATGTAATTATTGGCCGATGACGTCACCGCTTGCGATATATCACACTCTGTGGATACTTGGGTGTCTAGTGTGTGTGTGTGTGTGTGTGTGGGTGTGTTTGTTTGGCCGTAAGAGGGGCCAATGAGACAGTGTGGACATGTAGCAGTAAATTGCATGTTCTCTTCTATTGTAGACTGTGGTGGTGTCAACAGTCGAGGCCCGTAAGGTGGCGCTTCTTTAAAGCACCTCCTCCATGTGGTAGAAGGTAAGATGGATTTAAGGAAAGGTGGACTTATGTCTCTTGTGCTTATTGTTGACGATGTTCACCCACAGTTTGTGTGGGGGTGGGGTAGGTGGTGGTTTCCGGATGTTTTCTGTGTTGGTGGTGGTAGTGGCAGGGACTGTTGGTTTCATGGTTGTTATGGCAACAACCTCTGCTCCTCACCTATCAGCAGGTTTACTTCAAAGTGCGCTGAGTTTGTTACAGTTCACGATGGATCTCATGTAGTTTGGGGGCCGTCGTTGTTGTTGTTGTTGTTGGTCTCAAATGAGAGTCGAATGCCACAGAGACTGTGCTTCGGTCTTATACTCTTTAGCTGTCTTCTAAGTGTTTTTCTAAATGTTGGACAAGTGTTGTAACTTCTAGTATCTTTATCTTTTGAGTGTGTGTGTGTGTGTGTGTGTTTTGTCTACAACTCCCAGTATTGTTCTTTGCTTTGTATGTGTGTGTGTTTATGTTGTTGGCTGTTATATACTTGCTTGTATTTGATGTCTGTTGTTGTTGTAGACGATAGATTTGGTAGGTGTTACTTTCGGTCTGTCCTTGTGGGACCAAATTTCTTCCAAGTGGTTTAAAAAAACAACGGTTGGAATAATGGTGTATTTGTGTGAAGATGATTTTGTAATGTCATCTGTGGAAGAGGCTGTGTGTTTTGTTTGAAGGAAGTGTTTGAAAGTTGTGTAGACATTGGTTTAAAAGTGTGTTTGTCTGTGTGTAGAGAGAGAGAACGAATAATTCCCTGCAATACTATTTCATAGTCCATAGACCCGGAGACTAACAGATATTTCCTGTATAGGTGCATTATGGGAGAACGGGGGCTCAAAAGGTTTGGAGTTATCAATGGCAGTTACACAATACATGATGACGTCAACAACATCAAGAAGAACCTTCATGTTGTTGAAGTTCTCAGTTTGTATTTTCTGTGCTAAGCGTGTTTCGGGTCCGATTCTCTTCAGCCTGTTGTCGTCTTTGATGGTCAATTCTTCAGATAAACCTGATACGCTTATTTCTTTGGTGTTGCTAACTTATTTGAAAATGTTCATGTGACTTGAGGTGTGATGTATATTGTTATTGTTATCATTATTATTATTATTGTTATTATTATTATTATTGTTATCGTTATTATTATTATTGTTATCATTATTATTATTATTATTATTATTATTATCATTATTATTATTATTATTATTATTGCTATGACTTTTATTGTTGTTATAGTGATTTACTGTTTATGGTTCATTTTGGCTACAAATGTTTACCAGTTTTTTTTTGTTTTTGTCCATTTTCTTTTCTATATTTTTTCTGTCTTTGTTGTTTGATGTTTGTTTTTGTTTCTGTTTAAAGCAGTGTTATCAGATTGGTCATCTCTGTTGTGTAACGAGGATCAGATATTTTTTATGGTGCCTTCTGGGATATGTTTTGTGTGTGTGTGTGTGTGTGTGTCTAAATATTTTGTTAAATGTGGTGGTCATTCGGAAACCCTTGATTCTCTTTCTTGATGGAATTGGTTCCCTCGGGATTTTTTGAAGATTGTAAAAAAAAAAAATAAAAAAAAACTGTTTTTACTTTGTTCATTGATGTGAAAGTTTTGTGAGGATAATGA
>NC_068994.1:361330-363657 GCF_001194135.2 Octopus bimaculoides | reverse complement strand
GTGTGTGTGTGTGTGTGCATGTTGAAAACGTGAAGAGATTTAAGTTGTGATGTCTTACAGTGAAATATTTAATATACAGAACATTGAAATGATATTAAACCACCCTCTCTCTCTATATGCTGCACATCACAATACTAAACGGTGTTCTATTCATTAGGAATACATTATTATATTAATGTATACAGGTTGTCCCCCCCCCCCCAAATGGATTCATTCTTTAAATGACAATAAATGCATTATTTATTGACTTATAAAATGGTTAAATGGAGAAATGCATGTTTAAAACTGTTCAAACTGACGACCACCGACTTCCAAACACAACTGATGATGCGGATCAGTAGATTCACGAGTGTGACGAATCATTCCATTTGGAACCGCGACTCATCGACTATTACTTGTTTCGAGCTGTGAATCTTATTTTTGAGATTTCCCCATAAAAAGAAGTCCATTGAAGTGTGAGGATTCAACACTACCTCTTCACCCAATCCATCTGTTCGGAAAAGTTGCATCGAGATAGGTCTTTACATGACGTGGGTAATGGGGGAAGTGCTCTATCTTGCTGGAAGTAAATCTCTGCACCACCAAACAGTTCTTCGATGCGTTGAACGGCGGATTCCTGCAACAAGTTTAGGTAAACATCCCCAGCGACAGTTTGGTCAGAAAATAATGTCCAATATTTCCCACCACGCACTAGGTCACTGGTAAGTTCAAATGGTGTTCCATAGTAACATGCGGTTTTTCAGTAGCCCAGTAGGTGCAACTGTGTCGATTAATTGAGGCATTTAACTTAAAGCTAGCCTCAACGCTCCAAACAGTTCTGGATGGGAGTGCATCATCTTCGCATTCGCCTAGATACCACTCACAAAATTCAACTCTCTGGTTAGGATCGTCTTCATTTAGCGCGTGGATTAATGTTGGAATCTAACATTTCCAATGAAGTCGATTCAAAATGCGATTGGCGCTTGATTTCGGGATTTTTGTGGGGATTGGTGGAGGGGTTGCAGCTATAGTTTTCCTTTGTAGGGCTGGTTGAGGACCACGGCCTTCCTGAACGCTCCTTATGGACGTCGTGCACAGTTCCACCTGATTCAAAGCCGTCTTGGATGCGAGCAATGGTGCGCTTCGTCTTCTAAATTGCCTTTGCCTTCTTCCCATCATGTTTTCCTGCTTCCAGTTATACTTTTCTCTCCTCACAATTTAGTCGTGCTTTTGCTATTATTAGGATCAATTTAATTTGAAGAGAAATGAAAAATTCAATGAGCTATGAGGGAGTCAGAATGTGAATACATTTTAGGGAGACTCTCTGCATTAATTATTATTACACTACTCAGTTTTTGGAGAATTTGAAATACAAAATTTATATGTTTTTATAAATGGATAATTAAAACCTGGCTGAGACATCAGACAGATCGAACCCATCTTTTCGGTCCTTCGTTGGAATTAGCCCTTCCATTCCCACAGTCAGCCTAACACACTCTGTGTGTATGTGTGTGTGTGTGTGTGTGTATGGAAGGGGTTGTATATGTATCTGTTTATATATATGTGTATCTGTGAAAGCATGTACATAAACACAAGCATACACGTGTGTATATGTGTCGTTTATGTTATATATGCATGTATGTATAAGAGTACAGCCGCCTGTCTGTGTGTGATATCTGGAGTTCCGACTCAACAATGTAAAAATAAGGCGACTTCTCTCATTAAGTAAATTCATCAGTGCGAAATGAACCTCTCCAACACGACCACCCACCCTCACAGGCACCATCACAAACAACAATATCACTAACAATCGTGCACCAAAAACCGGATTATCACCACCACCGCCACTACCAAGACCACCACTACAGTACCAGACAACCCAGTACTAACGATTCAGTTCCATTATTGTCACAGACTTGAAAGACATTTCTATAATATATTCTAGAGTGGAGGGTATGGATGGGGTGAGATGTGGGTGGGTGAAGTAGTTGTGTCTTTCAACAAAGATGAAAGGATTCGTGTGACATACATACGTGAGTGTGTGTGTGTGTGTATATATATATATATATATATATATATATATATATACACACCCTCAGTCAGGGTATAGTGACGTATGTGCCTGTGGGTATATATATATATATATATATATATTATGTGTGTGAGATGTATATATAAACGTGTATGTATGGCTGTGTGCCAGTGTGAATAAGATGAGTGTGTTAAAAACAACCTTCATTAATAGAAGTGAAATTTGCACACACACACACACACACACAGAGTATACATATATATATATATATATATATATATGTGGCACTCCGTCGGTTGCGACGACGAGGGTTCCA
>NC_068994.1:357158-360856 GCF_001194135.2 Octopus bimaculoides | reverse complement strand
TCTCTTTCTCTCTCCTTCTGCCTTTTCTGTCTTTCTCTTTCCTTTCTTTCTTTCACTCTTCGCCTTTCCCTTCAACTCATCATGTGAAAGCGTTATGGACAGGCCAAGTAACGTACGAACAAGCAGAAATACGAGCTGTACCATATGTCTCTACCACTGGACGGTTATTCCAGTGGTATGGGTATAACATTGAATAGTTTTACTACTGTATGGATGTCCTATTGGATGGCCATACCATTGATTGATTAGACCATTCTCGGGTAATACCAATATAGGTACCATTGTATGTATCTACTACTGTATGTTCGTAACAATTCATGTGTGTGTGTGTGACTGTGTGTACGTATGTATATATATATATATATAACATGCCACATTGTACCACCCACCAAATTTCTACCATGTGTTCAAGGCCAGATATTGATCAGTAATATTTGATTAGCCACCTCTCACCCGTCCCACCTTTGACTTCTACTCTAATATGGTTCTATTTCATACCACCGAAACCAGACTCTTAGAGAGCTGTAAAAGCATCACACGCGCGCGCGCACATGCATCTCCCTAAATTCCCCCCTCCCCCATTCTATTGTCAACCCTAATAATCGACAAGTATCTTCTCTTTGTCCCCATCTAATTTTGATAAACAATCAATAAACACCCATTATCCACCCTCAACAACTGTAAGA
Organism: Octopus bimaculoides; assembly: GCF_001194135.2. Lineage (NCBI taxonomy): Eukaryota > Metazoa > Mollusca > Cephalopoda > Octopoda > Octopodidae > Octopus > Octopus bimaculoides. The sequence goes on along the minus strand of NC_068994.1, from coordinate 360,170 downwards.
GCATTAGGGCTGTGCGTATGCGTGGTGTGTCTTTACACTATGTCTGTGCCTCTCCCCTGTACTCCAACATAGACCATGCCATACCAAACTACATCTGTCACAATCAATTGAGATGACGGCAGTAAAAACTCTTGCGACCAGCTGACTGTCTGTCCCCGCCGCCACCACCATCACCGTTACGTCACTACGCTGCTAAATCGCGCTGCCACCGCCAGTCCCTACTCTACTCAACAACACGCCCCCTAAAACATTAGACCACCACACGACACCTCCCTACCACCACCACCACCACTACAAGAAAGTGGGGCGGTGGGATGGACAATGAGGATAATGAATGTTGTTGTTGTTTAGCCATAGGTCAATCCTGATCAGAGAGGTCTCTGATGAATGACATTCCACTATGACCATCTCGTCGACTTCGTTATCTTGGGACTACGTTATCACATTTATCCTTCCATTTTAAGAAGGCTACCGTGTGACTTGAAGGAGATTTGGCTACTATTTTAAGCAGGCTGGGCAACCGCAGGGTAACTCGTTTAAGGGTCAGTTAGAATGACGTTAAAGGGAGGAAGAGGAGATGCTCCTTAACAAACAGACCCGAACTAATTAGGTCTCGGTATGAACTCTCGCGAGATTTCAACTCATCCGCTACAGCAATCTCACCTACAACACAACATATACACTCATTAACATACACTCCAATCACATTAATGTTTATACATACATGGCTGCTTACAATGTAGACATATGTGTATGTGTATGTATGTATGTATGTATGTATGTATGTATGTATGTATGTGTGTGTATGTGCTTGTGTGTGTGTGTGTGTGTGTGTGTGTGTGTGTGTGTACTCATACATATACACGTGCACGCATATATTCCATGCACAGAATTTGAGGAATATACATCCAATTGGAAAACTTCTTTATATGTCCATATTCGTAGTTATCTCTCTCTATATATACTTACATGTACATATATCCGCTTATGGTGCACGCACGCTCATACGCACACACACGCGCATGGGAGGTTTCCTCGCAGGTTTCTTTTATCAAATTCCCTCTCGTGACATTGTATGGTCTGGAACTGCCTGTTCAAAGATTTGTCATTTCCACGTTTGCTGGACCAAATATTTCGACCAAATATATTACTTTTGGTGTCTTATTCCTAAAACTGAGGAATTGTGAAGCAAAGAGCCCAGCCCGTTGCCTTGTTAGGCTCTCGCAGAACGAGGAGATCAACGTGGCCATGGGAGACGACAGCTGCAGGGGAAGAAAAAAAAACATGTGCAGGGTGGAAAATCCAGAGGGAATTGACGACCTGGGGCAGAAGGATTAGATGTTGCGGTTACGGCGGGGTTTGGGCTGAGAGATCGGAAGTTGTGATGGTAGTAGCTGAGGTTATAGGTGTTGGTGATGGTCACTTTTGGAACGACGACGAGTGATAGCCATCTTGCTAATAAGCTGTTATTGCAGCGATGACTCTACCTGGTGGAACAGAGGTGTTGGTTGGTGATGGTCATTCTTGGAGAATCTACAAACTCTCTTGTCACAATATTCTATTGATTTATCGATGAGACACCAACGACTGGCAACTTAACGTACAAACCACATAGTGAGCATGTATATAAGCAACGTCTCTAATAGTGTGTACAAAGGGCTACGTATATGCTTAGTGTGTGTGTGTGTGTGTGTGTGTGTGTGTGTAAGCAAATGTAGTTGTGCATATGTGTGTAAATATGTATATACATCATTCGTAAGTACATGTCTTTGCTGTAGTTTCTCTGTGTACCCCACAAAGTGTGCGCGCTTGCATATATATATATATATACATACCTCTGCTTATTCCTGGGGTGAAGATTGAATCACTCTCACGAAAATGATACTGAATGCGCACAACACATATTAATATACGCATAGCATAACATACAAGTACATATATATACACACACACGGATTTACATACATAAAAGTTTGATATTGTCTCAATCAATGTGTAAATGCTTATGCTTATGTAAATATACGTATACATAGATCGATATATATACATATATATATATATATATATATATATATATATATATATATATATATATATATATATATATATATACACACACACACATACATGCACACACATATACACACACCAAAACTCGAAGGCCATAATCAAGCATATTTTTTTTTAGACATCAATCAATGTTTCCTCTCTGCACAATTACACTTGCAGATGTAATAGTTTTCGTGCATTCGCAAGGACTATTATACACTTCATTATATATATAGGTATCCACGCACTACGTTATATATACATGGTGTTCGAGCAGTGTGTGTGTGTGTGTGTACATTATATAGTTGTATAAAAATATACATACAAACACAGACACACGCAGATAGAAACTTCATATAAATACACATTTTGTCCAAAATATCTCCAGAGCAATATCTTCACATGCAACAGAATCTTAAAAGCGAATCACGTGCCAGTCTTTAACAGACAGTAACGCCGCCTAGTCACTTCCTCCTCCGACATCCACAAGAAATCCGTCCCCTCCGCCGTCATCACTCCAACGAAACACAATATGGACGCCATTAGAAGTAGCGGCTGTATTCAAATGCAATATTCTGTGTTTCCGGTGAGAAGGCCGAACTTTCCGAGGTCGACCAGAGACCGGAATTGAAGGCGCTTCTGTCAGATGCACCAACACAGGAAGTGGAGAGACATGCCAGCAAGCAGCCTTTCATGACATCATGTATATATATATATATATATATATATATATATATATATGCATGCATGCATGCATACACACATATATGGTACATATATAGACATACGTATACATAGTAACCTCTTCATATACATATACATATAACACACACACACATATACACACACACATATATATACACACGCACATACACACACACATACACACACATAGTACATACGTATACATATACATACATACCTAGCATGTTTATATATATATGTGTGTGTGTGTGTGTTTAT
>NC_068994.1:356003-357001 GCF_001194135.2 Octopus bimaculoides | reverse complement strand
TATATCTATCTATCTCTTTCTCTCTATATATACACAATCATGTCATATATGTGTGTCTACAGATATATGCATATATGCAAGTGTAAAGATATGTACACACACACCCACATACATATAATTCCCACATACATACATCATGTATATATGTGTCTGTGTAACGGGGGTATAGAGGGGGTATAGAGGGGGTATAGAGGGGGTATAGAGGGGGTATAGAGGGGGATAGATCTACCAAGGATGTTCCTTCCATAAAATGGTGATCGCAACCTATTGCAGCTGCTCGCTCATCAATGTTTTATTGAGATTTATTCACTGGTGTCCACACACACGCACACACTTTCCCTAACCTTCACATATATATATCTCGATTACTGCGTATCTGCAGATTGGATTTGAGAAATCGATTACTGCGGTATATGTATCTCTCCGTCTGCTGCCGTCTAAAGGAAACGGAAAGAAGAGGAGGAAACTAAGAGGAGAAAAAAAGTAACGAATCCTTTTCTGGATGGTTGAACAGGTTTGGATAACTGGTATGGATTCATAACTTTTGGGTCTACGGGGGAAATACAACTTGAAGGTTTTAGGATGAAATCTAGGTGTGGCTGGTGGAGAAGGTGCCATCAACCTGCTGTCACTGGACTGAAATATCGAAGATGGAGTTTATGTTAATGAAACGGCTTTCGACATGAAATGGTGAATATAGGTTGGTGAAAAAAACTTTCATCTGAATTTCCAGGGACATCAGCAGAAATAGGTGAGGTTGGTTTATATGTTGAAATGTGTGAACAGATGAAGGTTATTTCAGAGAACTGACCCGTCTGATGTGGACTGCAACGACGAAAGCGTTTTAAATTAAGATACACATGTTTAAGGTAAGAAGAATGAAGGCTAACACAGCACATGCGAAGAAATTGTCATTTAATGAATTCAATGCTATTTTAGGAGGGAGAGAGAGAGAGAGAGAGAGAGAGAGAGAGAGAGAGAGAGAGAGAGAGAGAGAG
>NC_068994.1:347853-355400 GCF_001194135.2 Octopus bimaculoides | reverse complement strand
ACACACAGATAAGTGTATGTGCGTACATGTATATACTTTCAAACTTACTCCATCTTTTAGTCCCCTTCTCATTTTTCTTCCTTTTGTCTCGCTCCCCCCCCTCTCTCACACATTTCTTGTCCCTCTCTTTCTTTAACTCCCACTATTTCCCACTCGTTTATTTCCCCTGCATCTTTCTCTTTGTCTCTGATATTTTTCTAATCCTCCAATCCCGCTGCCCTCTACCCATCTCTCCTCCTTCCACGTGACCAGTGTCCAGCCAGCCATGATCTTCCAGTCTTGGCCTGACCGCCGACCGCCAACACCTCTCATGTCCATCTCCCATGTTCCTCACTTTACGCTTTCACTTCATACACGCCAACTCAATTTCATTCGTTTTCAGTCGAAAGACGCCTGTTGTTATTTCTTGTTGTTTGTATTCGTAATTGTGTACCATGTTCTCCGTTTTTTTGTGTCTTTCTTGCCGTCCACATTCGCTAGCTCTCTTACAAAGGGGTCTAATGCTCTTAGCTTAGACTTTTTGGGGGGAGGGGTGGTGGAAACCAGATCGAACCATCTCAAGTGTAACTGCCCGAAATGGTTGTGACTTCTGGTACTTGACTGAGGAAAGAAAGCCTCGAATGACCCGTCTTTTTCTTTTTTGCCTGTCCTTCTAATTCTTGTTTCTCTAATTCGCATTTGTATCGTCCATCTGTCCGAATGTTTTATTGTCGTTTGTTCTGACATCGCTATTCTATCTGTTCTGTCGTTGGAAGTTTTCCTCTCTCGTATGTGTATGTCTGATGATATATTTCTAAGTGGAGAGAGAGAGAGAGAGAGAGAGAGAGAGAGAGAGAGAGAGAGAGAGAGAAGAGTGGGCGTAACGTGTAACCTTCAACTTGTCCTGCTTTTTTTGCGATATAAAGGACGAGTTATAGTATCTACCACCACCACCCTTTATAAACCCGACATCTCACAAGACTAAAGTTCTGCTCCATCTGTTTCGATTCTCGATTCCTCATCAACCTCCATAACTGCGTTTTACAAAGCTTAACGGAGACTTACAATGGAGTATTCCGATTTCAGCTGCGATTCTGATTCTGCTACCAACGCACAGACATCCACTTCACTTTATCTAGAGGAAGCTTATGCGACAAGACAGTATGAAATCGCTCACCAACACACTGAAGTTTGTGATAAACAAGCATTCTGTCCCCTCCCTCTGCCTTTTCAACCACTACTATAATAGCCTCTCCTCCATAAAGCTGTCTTCTCACGTGCTACCTTTCATTCAGTCTCTCTCTCTCTCTCTTCCCTCCACTCATATTCTAGCCACTTCAAACTTACTCCTTCTACCTCATAATGTGCATCCTTCTGTGGAATTTGCCTCCTGCAGCCGTCGTTTATTCCAGAAGCAGGTTCATTGCGTCAGTGTCACCGATATTAGACACGACAGGCAGAGTGCCTTCTACACACACACACACACACACACACACACACACACACACACACACACACACACACACACACACACACACACACACACACACACACGAAACTAAAACTTCATTATACACAACTCTGATACGAATTTCCTTCCTCTGGGTGTGTGTAGTTGTACCGAGTGCCAACCAAACCAGTCAAAGAATTCCCCAATTTAATTCTCCTTTTTTTTTTCTGCCAGATCAAATAATTCCATAATTTATTCAGATTTTATTGTCTTCGACTGATTATCACATTTAATAGGAGGGGGAGGGGAGAGGTGATTATAACAGGATTGTGTGGGTGGATCGTGTGATGTGTGTATAGACTGTGTTTGTGTGTGTATGCTTATGTGGTGTGTGTGTGTGTGTGGGGGTACGTGTATGGGGGAAGTGTGTATGGGAGATGTGTAAGTACTTTGTTATACTATGACCATCTCAGAATGCATAACGTCATATGGAACTAACGAGTGAGCGTTTATGTGGACGATTCACATGCTAGAAATTGCAGCTAAATCCCCGTCAAATCGCAACCTACTGTCGTTTGAAATGAAAGGACATAAAAATAATGTAGCGCTACAGTTATATATATACACGAGATGGTCACATCTGGAATGGTTTTTAATTATGTATGCTTGTTTAGAGTTTTACAACGACTTATCAAAGAAGTCGAATCTACTTTCAGATGTTATCGTCTTTTCTTGAATTTTCTTTTACCTTCTCCCTCTAAAACGGCCTTAGATCGCCCTCACCCATCTCTCTCTCTCTACTTCACTCTCTCTCTACTTCACTCTCTCTCTACTTCACTCTCTCTCTACTTCACTCTCTCTCTACTTCACTCTCTCTCTACTTCACTCTCTCTCTACTTCACTCTCTCTCTCTCTCTCTCTCTCTACTTCACTCTCTCTCTACTTCACTCTCTCTCTCACTATTCCATCTGCCCCCTCTCTCTACCCTGCCTTTTGTTCTATCACTCTTCCCTCCCCTTTTCTCCTTCAGTTGTTCTCCCTCATCCGCTCCTCTCCCCTGTACTTCTTTCTCTCCCCGTCTACCCCTTCCTCATGAAGTCCCTCAATCGCATACCTACCTCTCTCCCTCTCACTCATCCTCCACGTGTCCTGCTGACGCCCTCCCTCTATCTATCTGCTGGTCTCCCCAACAACAGGCAAACCTTGCACTCAGCCATCAAAACAATCAACAGTGAGAATAGAATAAAATAAAATAAAAACAGCAAAAAACATAACAAAAACCAAATTTGAAGACGAAAAAGAGAAAAGAGTCGAATCGGATATTTTTATGTTTGTGTAGAAAATGTCTGCCGTTTCTCGGCAGTGAGGCTGATCACATGACAGAGCTTTAATTACTCCCTTGGCAGACATTTTGGATCAAGTGAAAACCCTCTAATTACTTCGCTTTCACATTATAGGAGGTGAAGGGGGTGAAGAGAGGATGGCAGGGGAGGAAACCACTTCGTTGATATATGGATATAAAAATATACATAGGAGTATATATACATATATATTCTTTTATTCTTTTAATTGTTTCAGTCATTTTACTGCGGCCTTGCTGGAGCACCGCTTTTAGTCGAACAAATCGACCCCAGAACTTATTCTTTGTAAGCCTAATACTTATTCTATCGACCCCTTTTGCCGGAGTGATAAACACACCACCATCGGTTGTCAAGCGATGGTGGGGGGACAAACACAGACACACAAGCATACACGTACACACATATATATATATATACGACGGGTTTCTTTCAGTTTCCGTCTACTAAATCCACTCACAAGGTTTTGGTCGGCCCAAGACTATAGTGGAAGACACTTGCTCAAGATGCCACGCAGTGACACTGAAACCGAAACCATGTGGTTGGTAAGCAAGCTATATATATATATATATATATATATGTATGTATGTGTGTGTGTGTGTGTGTGTGTGTGTATATATATATATATATATATATATATATATATATATATACATACACGCGCATGCATACATCCAGCTATTTAAACATGCATCTACAAACTGTATCAAACAGACGACAGTATTATGCAGACACAACACATGTATCCTACCCCCCCCACTAGAGTTATATCTAAGTCACGAACATCTCAGTTTATCCTGTTAATTAAAATGTTTGTTGATATTTCTTCTAATCCTTTTTATGTTACGAGTTTGAATGAAGAGTCTTCTTAAAACTATTCGTCCATTTATATTTTACGATCTTCCTGATTTCAGGATCAGGGTGAAGTGATGCTAATAACGAGGGGATGTTCATACACATTGCAGTCAGATGCAAAAGATTATGAGATAAGCTGTTATTATCGTATCTTCATTGTGAGGATGAGGCCGGGGTGCAAGACCGTGAAACACAAATGGATTTAGAGACGCCATTGCTTCAAGGACTCAGACATCAAGGACTCAGGCATCAAGGACTCAGACATCAAGGACTCAGACAAGGATCTGAACAAATACTTAATAAGGACGATACCGTTCGAATTCAATTATATGCATATATATCCGTATACACAGAGAGCAAGGGGATATTTGAGGACATTTAATTATCAATATATCATTCTGTTCAAATCAAAAAGATTTTATTTCTTTCAGACCCCACCACCACCACCACCACCACCACCACACACGGGAGATAAAATAACAATATAAGAAATCCCAAAACATGCAGTCATTGTTGCCTTATATGCGGAAGAAAACAATTTAGAAATTGCCAACTTTTAAACTGTTGCAAGACATTTTCTACAAAAAGTTCGAACGAAATTGGAAAAAGTGGCAAAAGTGTTTGAATTGTATCGAAGAGAGAAAAAACAAACAAACAAACAAACCATACATTCTAAACATTTGGACACCGTAAGGACATGCAAACAGTATCGATGATGATAGTGGGAAATCGATGAGGGTCTTCACCAAAGAACTTCAGGTGCCAGTGGACAGTCAGGACTGAGGTGCAGCAGGACATTCGATACAAGCCGTGTGTCCTGAGAAGAGGCCAATTCATGTCTGCAAAGACAGCAAAACCACTTGATCGGTGCCATACATACTTTAGTTGTTCTCCGAGAAAAGCTTCGACAAAGACCTAAAGTCTAACAGAAATGACAGATGGTTTTGCCCTCAAAGTAATAATGCACAGCCAAATTTCCAGCAACAGTGACGGTCATGCCATGTCTTAGAATTAATGCTTATGGGCACAGAGAGGCGCTGGAAACAGTTGTTAAGCTCGGATGAATGAAGGTCGTAGGTTTTTTCAATAAGACTCAGCACTTTATACACACTCAGCTTTTTCACATTCTTCTCTAGACTTACGAAATGGCCTCAGTAAATTCTGGAATTCTTCCTACCAGTAACTTGGGATTTTCCCCAATACCTCAATAGAATAAGGGTGGCTAACTATAAACCTTCTATCTACCCGAAATGGCATTATAAACTTTTATCGGACGGAAGCTTCATTATTAGTCTTCGTTTCGTACAACGTTGGTACATTGCATCACGTTGTCATAGAGACACGGCAACCAAGAAGAAATAAAATACAGGATGGTCACAGCAGGAATGTCTTTTTATCATAAGTTGACTTGATAAAAGCTGACCTGGGGCTAAAACAACAACAACAAGTTAACGACAGCCATATTGTTATCAAATTTCTATATTGTCTGGCTGTCATTCAGAAAAGTCAATTATTCAGTGTTCACACACACACACACACACACACACACACACACACACACACACACACACACACACACATTCTGGATTGCTGCTGTCAAGGCGTTCCCTGATCAGTGTATAATGAGTTCAGGAAGAAAACGGCGTGTATATCGGTGTGTGTGTGTAGAGGTGTATGCGTTTATATACGTGTATATGTATACAGGTGTATGCATGTATCTAAGTGTATGTGTGTATATCGAAGTATACAGGTGTATGTGTGTATATAGCTGTATACAATGATAATAACTGGAAGATTGGAGTTTTACCAGAAACATTTTCCTAGAGCCAAACTAATAACGTGACAATGACTGAAGCCAAGAGATTGGGTGGCGGTGGCGGTGGTGATGGTAGTGGTGGCGGTGGTGGTGGTGGTTGTAAAATGTAGAAATAACATCAGTTCAATGATTGCTACTAATGTATCGATAAAGTTGTCAGAAGTGTGCCACTCCATATATTTAATTCATTAGCAACATCACAAGCTGCCCAGTATTGCAATATCTGTTATTTCTGCTCATTAGTCTCTTGTGATTTCACGTAGACTACGGTGGCGGCGGCAGTGGCGGTGGACGTTGGCGAATGGTGACGGAGGGTAACCGATTGTGGCGGAGGGTGACGGGTTTTGGCGAGTACCTCGTTAATCAAACACAACGAAATGCTGTAAAAAGAGTTTATTCCATATCTATGGTGTATTGTCAGGTATTTATGTAATCTTGTGTACGACGAACCCATAGTCAGTAGTGCCCTACTGTTGTTGGCTGGCCATGCTGGGGCACCCCCTCAACGTTTTGCTGATCATATCAACTCCATTCCATATTTCAGTGTGGTAGTTTTTTTTATCGATTTCTCTTGGACGGTTAGGCTACTTTTTTTAACGCAAAGGGGCGTAACAGGTATACCTACACACGTGCATACCCATACCCACCCGTGTCCACCTCAGTAGAACGGGCTTCGGCAATTTCAGTCAACCAAAATCTGCATTATTGAAGTCGAGGTTACAGTTTAAAAAAAACTTGCCGAAGGTGTCTTGCAGGGGTGGGGGGAATCGAATTTGGAACTACGCGGTTCCAAAGTGAACCTGTTAACCACAAAATTGCACAGAGGCCTGCATTAAAGCCTCGTAATCTCGCGACAAGCATTGTCACATCGTCTTGGAATGACAAATGTAGAAGCTGTTGTCTGCCAACAAATAAAAGTGACTACAGATAAAATGGTGGTCGATACTCCTGGAATGTCCTCTTTATCTGTCCTCCTGAAATGCACTCCCTCATCTCCCCCATTATTGACAACAAAGCACTGTTATATCTACGCTGTTCGTTCGACTGCTTCCTTCCCCACACACTAAAAATCAGACGACGGTAATATACAGCGCAGTTTGTGCGGAACAATTTTTCTGCACGAAAGGTTGTGTCCTTGAGCAAGTTCTTCTTTACCATTGGTCCACTCAGCTGAAAATGAGTTCGAGCAGCAGATGGGGATTAAACTTGCCACTAACTGGGGTCCCGTTCAGAGCGAGTTTTGTACTCTTAGTCGCCTTAACCCCACTGAGACAAGGATAAACTCCTGCTTAAACCTCTGTTTCCTCTGGTAGAAATATTCCCGTGTCTTGTCAAAACCCCTGCCATGTGACTCCCCGTCTCTCCGCCCCTTGCTGTTCCGTCTAAACAACGATCGTTTCGACTAAGTCTGTGTCATTGTCCCAGAAATTTCCAATTTATTTTCCCCTTTTCTCCTGTAATCGATTTAACGCTGAGATTATTTTGAGTTCAGGGCAAGGAAACTGTGATATCTGAATACATTAGCCCATCTGATTGATATGGAGCCAGCCAACAAAGTTTCAGGTCAGCAAATCTACCATTGTGTCCTCTCTTTCCCCCTTGAACTACCACTACTATGTTGGCCACTGCTCCTCCGATCTCCTCCGGATCACTCTTTCTCTCCCCAAACCCTTCTTGTCCCTCCACCCTTTCGGCTTGCATTTCACCCACTCCTCTCTCCCAAGATCGACCTCTCTCAACTCACAGGTCTTCAACAGAAACAACAGCAATCACTACGTCACCCTCTTCGAAGCTTCCCTCCACCCCACTCCACATCAGCCCACCCCAACATACCTCACCTCACTTCATTAAATAGCTCTTCATTGTCACAGCCACAAACTTACTAACTTACTTTCGGCGCCAATGACAATTGTCGCTATCACGTGATCAGATTAAAGGAAGTGCTGCTGTCTCCTGGTCGCAGTTGAAAAATGATACGTGGTGCCATCTTCTGGCCAGAAGATTAATTAGAATAAAACAAGACTTCTGCTTGCTTCCGAGATCATCCAGACATAATCAGAGGATCTCATATGAGTAGAGGAGTCGTGGG
>NC_068994.1:339332-347843 GCF_001194135.2 Octopus bimaculoides | reverse complement strand
GGGGGGGGGGGGTGATGCGGGGAAGGTCGATTATCATAATGTTTGTTTTTACTGTAGTGGGGTTGGGTTACGTGTGGGAGTATGGGGGTGTGATAAGTTGAGACAGTAAATGGTCAGTCAGTGGCTAAATGAAGAGACAGATGGTCAGATGGATGACAGATTTGGCGGGAATGGAGTGCACCATCAGCAATAAAGGATGGGAATTTAATCGCCTCTTTTCCATTCAGAAGATTGTGTGTGTGTGTGTGTGTGTGTGTGTGTGTGTGCATACACACGCGCACACACAAACACACACACGCGAATGTATATGTATGCACAGGAGCGCGAACATTATACGCACACATATACATACACGTGTATATATCTGTTTGTCTGTCTGTCTACTTATCTATCTGCAAGGTGTTTTCAAAAAGTATCCGACTTTATTTTTCCCCGCCTGACAGAATCTTTTGGGTGGGAAGTGACGCCTCTCTTCTTGCGCATGCGTGAAAATTTTCGTGCCGCCAGGCTGTGTCTGTTCCTGGCTGTTATGGCGAGAGTATAGACGAGTAGTGCACGTTCGTTCGATTTTCCTTTTCACGCATTGAGCAGAGATATTGCATTAAGTTTTGTCAAAAGCTTGGTGATACTCAAGCTCAAAACATCCGGAAGGTTCAGCAAGCCTTTGGTGACGATGTTGTGGCCAAAACACAGATGAAGGAGTGGTACAACTCCTCCAAACATGGCCGCACCTCAATGCAGGGTGAAGCACGCTCAAGCGGGCCATCCACAAGCCGAAACGGGGAGCTGATTGAGACGATCATCGCTGGTGATGAGACATGGGTTGATGCTCTCTGCCCGATGCGTTCGGTCATCTTGCGTGAAAACGAAAATCCGACGAGCACGCACTATACGCCAGTAGTCTAAGGCATAACAGCCGCGAACTGGTGTGGTCTGCCGGCGCGAAAAGTTCAACGCATGCACAGAGAGAATAACGTCACCTCCTGCCAAAAGGATTTTGTCCACGCAGCGTCGAGTGTGACCTCAAGGCTGAGTTTGAGTGTGTATTCTGTGATTTTGTGAGATGAATTCCTTCTATTATGACCGCGTAAGTTGTGGTCTACCTGAATCGAGCAGACATGTGATCAAACGGAATCCACTTATGACCGTCTCATTTATAAGATAGGGACATTGTGTTTTGACTGAGATTTGGCAGCTATTTCCAGCATGGCAAGCAAGCATATAGTAGCCTCCTGGTTGTCTCATTAGTATTACTGGTATTTGTTACTTTTAGACTCGGAGATTTATCAAAAGACTTTGGGAAGGCCATTATTGGGATCTTGATATTCATAATCTCCACAACAACCTGCCTTGGCACTAAAAAATTAACTCAGCTCATCCCTCCTCTCCCTCCCACTCGCCTTCCCTACCTCTCTCTCCACTATATATATATATATATGTGTGTGTGTGTGTGTGTGTGTGTGTATAAACTCGCACACACACTTACATGTACCATGTACGCATAGGTGTATATCTGTGCGTGTGTCTGCGTATTCATACGTCAGCGTTTCTGACAGTCTACCTGTGTGTGTGTGTGTGTGAAGAGACTATGTAAATTAGAAGCTGCCCATTATTGATATTGTGCATCTTTCGAAGCCTTCGGGGGTCCAGCATCTTCTTTCCTGACGCTGCACTCGTGACAAGCTTTAATGCACAGAAAATAAATAAAACCGCAACGTTGCACACTCATGCAACTCGTGCGCCATTACAATTCACACAAGGAATGTGAATTGGGTTTTTTTCCCCGCCATTCCACAGTCAATGTCTGTGTGTCTACAGGAACACTTTTCATTTATTACTTTTTATACTAATATTTTTTATATACACTCTTCGTTTTTCTCCTTTTCTCTCTCTCTCTCACACACACATCCAGGCATTCACAAATACAGACATGCATACCTAGCTATCCATCACATATATATATATATGTGTGTGTGTGTGTGTGTGTGTGTGTATACGCGCATGTGTATGCACACATCGCTCTACGTTTCTCTAATCCATACATACACCAGGCCATACATACATGTCTGTGTTGTTTATGTGTGTGTGTGTGTGTGAATATATATATATATATGTATATATATATATATATATATATATATATATATATATATATATATATATATATATGTATGTGTGTGTGTATGTATGTATGTATGTATGTGTGTGTGTATATATATATATGTATACCCCCCACATCCCTATTTATATAATCCAATTTTCTTGTCGCCAATCTGTGAATGTCCACCGTCCCTGACACAATCCCATCTTTCACTCCACTCCCTCCCCCCACCACCACGCAAGGGTTAATTTACCAAAGTCAGCTGATGGAATTCACATCGAACTGACCTTCTTAGAGAATTCTTTTTGGCAGACGAATTCTTGGCCCGAGGCTGTGTTCAGATTGGTTGCTTCCTCGTCGCATTCGTTCTTGCAAACAAATGACCCGAGCGAAATATTCGCCAGGGATGTCACTCTGCTATTTTCAACATTGATTATCCACCGTTTCTCCAATGCAGTGGGTGTCAGGCCGCTGGGAACGCTTCGCTCTCACAATTCATCTTCTTGTCTTCTTTCTTCTTACTTTTCCTTTTTTTTTTTTATATATTTCCTTTTCTTTCATCCAAAAGAAAGATTCTTGGAGCGGTAGGAAAATATTGATGTTACGAAACTATGGCCTTAAAATGGAAATAGCTTTTAGCTATGGAAAATAACATTGTCTCTGTAAGTCTGTTGTGCTGTGCATCTGAGCGTGAACGTGTTTCTGTGTGTGCGTTTGTGTGTGCGCGTGCGTATTCATGTGTGTGTGCGTGCGCGTGCGGTGTGTTTGTTAATGATGTGTGTGTTTTTATAAGTAGTTGAATGTGAAACATTGCGTATGTCTATGTGTTAATGATGCGTGTGTTTTTGTGTAATTGAGTGTGAACGCTTGTACCTATGTATGTGTGTATAGTTGTATGTATGTGTATGTATGCATGTATATGACTGTGTTTGTTACTGTGTATGATTTATTATTGCGTGTGTATATACTGTATCAGCGCTCTGTACACTTTGCAGGTGCTTTTGTGTTTATTTAGATTTATGTTGTACAAACGCGCGCACACACACACACACACGCACTCACCACATATGTAAAAACATACATATGTACGTACATACATAAATATACACACGTCAATACATACATAGGCGCTCTCTACATAAATACACAAATACTTAGACGCACACATTATGCAGTGTATACACACACTACACATTGTTGTATATATATATACTCAATTTACAGCTATTTCGGGCCTTTAAGAACTGCTTTGTAATCATTACAGAGTTGTTGTACAGGCATATATACACACTGAATATATTCAAATATACACTCAGCAGGTACTTATATATTGCTTGACATATTTAGTTTGTGTATACACACACACGTTAATGGACTGAAACACACTCGCAAACACACACACACACACACACACACACACACACACACACACACACACACACACACACTGGAGCTAAGAAGGTGCTGATAGTGATTGAAAACGATGATGATAACGTTGTTGACGATTACGATGATAATGATGCTGGAGATGAGCACGTGACGGTGGTGTGTGTGTGTGTGTGTGTGCGTGTGTATGGACGCACACACACACACACACACATGGTTGCCTGATTAATATATCGTACATCATAAATCTATATTAACGCCGTCTCCTCTCCACAATCATCCATTTTGTGTGAAGCAAACTCACTGGACCCTTTCATTGTAACGACCCTTTTATTTTTCGGATATTGTTGTCCTCCCTCCCTCGTTTGCCCGTGGGACTCCGAATTAAGGTGGGGGAAGGAAAATGGAACCTGTTCATAACTTTCTTCATTGATTAACGACCAGACTGTTTTTAATTTTTTTTTTTTAAATTATGATTTCGTCTAGAATTAATAGGGACTGTTCCTTATTCTCCGCTGCGGGGTCAGTCAGGTACTTCGCTTGATGGGCGCAAGCTGGCATGTCTCAGTAGTTAAAATGTTTGCTTTGTAATTCGATTGTTCCAAGTTCGTACCCGACTGTGAGACACTTTAGGAAAGTGTCCTCACCTGGAGCCTTATAGCACCGCTCCCTGTCAAGAAGTTGAGCTTTCTGTAGTTAAATACCCTACTTAGTTCAACTATAATTGTTACTGCTTAAGTTTACATAATCTTTTTACAATCTATCTATCTATCTATCTATCTATCTATCTATCTATCTATCTATCTATCTATCTATCTATCTATCTATCTCCTCTATCTATCTTCTACTACAACCTCTGGATTTGGTAGATGGAAACTGAAAGAAGTACGTTGTGTATATGCGTGTGTGTGCGTGTGTTTGTTTGTGTGTGTGTTTCTTCGTATCTTTGTTTGTCTCCCACCACTGTTTGACAACCGGTGTTGGTGTGTTTATATCATCGTAACTTCAAGGCTCGGCAAAAGAGATCGATAAAATAAGCACCAGGCTTTAAGAAAAAAATAAGTACTGGGGTCGATTCATTTGCCTAAAAGTTCTTCAGGTCGGTGCCCCAGCATGGTCGCAGTTTAATGGAGTTATATTTAAAAAGAACTTGGCTCAGTTCTACATTTCTCAGTTTCATAGACACCAATATCCTACTCCATCCTCAGATGTACGGAGTCAGAGTTTATGAAACTATTTTCTTTACGCAGGCACACACGCTCTCCCTCTTCCTTTTTCTATCTCCCCCCTCTCTCTCTCTCACACACACACACATACACACACATCCTTGTATAAAATTGACATATTTACAAACGTTCCGCTCGAGCAGAAGCATTATAAGGCTTTTCTGCTCTAGGCACAAATTTTGGGGGAGGCTGCCAGTCGATTAGATCGATCCTAAGTACGCAACTGGTACTTAATTTATCGACCCCGAAAGAATGAAAGGCAAAGTCGACCTCGGCAGAATTTGAGCTCAAAATGTAAAGACAGATGAAATACTGCTAAGCATTTCGTTAGCACGTCGGGCGAAATGCTGGAATTTCCTAAGACCGTAATCATGTAAAGTAGATATAACAAATGATCCAGAATCCTTGTCCGATACCGGATCGATCCCAAAATCTAATCAGTTCGTGCTAGTCACGAGACCAAACATTCCTGAAAGTTTCATCCGAATCCACTCAGCGGTTCTTTAGATATCTCGTCCACGGACAAACAAACTAACAAGCACGACTGAAAACAATACCTCTTCCTTCGCCGAGGCGGAAGTAATGATAACGATTTGATTGTGAAGACATCTTTTGACTTGCCTTAGTTTTTTCTTTCCACTTCTCTTGCTCACCTCTCTCTTACATGGAGATTTAGAGAACCAAAGAGCAAATCATTTTTACGAAGACTAGAATTCATAACCGTTGCCATAAAGAGGACACGTTCAAAATGCACGACGTTGGTTATGTCATGTGGAGGACACACACACACACACACACACACACACACACACACACACACACACGCACACCCACACACACACACACACACATGTAATACACGATCCATCAGAGGAGCCTCCGCGTAGTCTTTCGATGGCAATGACAGTTAGCTGTGCCTCAAACTCTACTGTTTTTAAAAAGGACAAGTTAATTTGGTCCTGGAATCAGTGATTGTGGTAAAAACTGGATTGTCACGGCTGAAATGGCTATGGTCGTGGGTCTTCAGGATCAGGAATGACTCAGTGATAATCAATAACAGCAACAAATTCCATACAAACATAAAAGAAAAGGGGACTCAATACCTAATACCAGTGTAACATGTAAGATTGATGAAATTGATGGGTGCGATGCGTGGTGAAGGAATTTCTCTAGAGCAGCAGTGTGGATGATGTGGGTGTGTGGTGGGTATGGCTAAATGGACGAAGTGGTGGATGCGAGGTGGTGTCGGTGGTGGCTCGTGGGGAAGTGTGTGGGAACACTGCTGGGGTCGTTTAGGTTAATAGTTATAGATAGATGTATAGGGAAAAAAACTGGAATGCAAAGGGTTAGGGGAGAGCGATTGGGAGGGAGGGGTTCAAGGATGATGGGCGGAGAGAGGGAGAAAGGTAGTTTGCTGGAAAGTGAGAGAGAAGGAAAGGGTAAGGAATAACGTTGGAGTAAAGGTGTGAGAGAGGGAATGAAAAAAATGAACGAATGAGAACGAGAAGAGATTGAAAATATGTGAAGGAGAGACAGAAAAAGCTCATTTCTGATAGAGCTATATTTATACAGAGAAAGTAATAGATAGATAGATAGATAGATAGGGAGAGAGAGAGTGAGAAGGGAGGAAGAGAGAGAGAGAGAGAGAGAGAGAGAGAGAGAGAGAGAGAGAGAGAGAGAGAGAGAATGCGAAGGGTTTTCAGCTAGGGAAAAGAGGAAATAGAATGAACAGAAAGGGTGTAAAGAAAAAATATGGAGGTAAATTATGAGGGAAAAGGAAGGGATAAAGTGAGAGGAGAAAGTAAATAGGATATTAATGTGAGAGAGAGAGAGAGAGAGAGAGGGAAGGAGGAGAGAAAGAGGGAGGAGAGAGGGAGAGAGAGAGAAAGAGGGAGGAGAGAGAGGGAGAGAGAGAGCAAGAGTGTGTGTGTGTGTGTGTGTGTGTGTGTGTGTGTAGGAGGTATAGATGTGAGGGATCTATTTGAAAGCAGGTAATAAATGGAAAGACGAACCGTTGGCGCCAGCACGAAGACCCCGCGCTAGAAACTCATCAATTTCCTTACCCAACCCCTAACAACAACAACTTTCATTTTTCGAATTCCTTCTCATTTTTTCGAAATATATTTTTATCTGTCTGATTTTAAGCCTCCATCTGAGTACGTCTCCATGGGACGTTCAGATAGCATCATTTTCATGTAAACACGAAGTCTTGCAACATACCAACATGCCATTCTCTGGAAAATACGATGACCTTGTTCCCCCCACCATTACAATCATACAACATAATTACTTTGGTAGGATTTTCTCTGGAAATCCTTTCTGATATAGAAACGCAAGGATTACTAAGTTTATAATATATTAATATATACAGGATTTGGGAAGCTGCTCCACGGCACAGCGTCACCATCAAATAATTCAGTTTTAATTTTCAGGTAGAAGTCACATAGTTAACCTCTGCTTTTACGTCAGCCACCCAACCAAACACTGTCTGCAGTCAGCTGACTCTTACGTAGCATTTCATGATTGGCTGAGCAATTATGATCGTGATTAAAGCTGTAATTTTAAATGAAGCATATATGTTTTGTCTGATTCTGAAGAGTCACTTAGCTGATTCTATTTGATGTGTGTGTGTGTGTGTGTGTGCGCGCGCGCATGCACACTCAGACGGACATACACACACATGTATGTATGTGTCTCAAACCGCATGTGTACACGTGTATACATATCTACACCAGCCACATATGTACATACACTGTATGGTGTTTCCCTTGGCAAACAGGACACAGTAGTGTGTCGATAAGCCAGCTGGAGGAGATGTCCTCCTGGGGCTAAAAGCAACAGTATATATATATATATATATATATATATATATAATGTGTGTGTATGTATGTATGTGTGTGTGTGTTTGTGAAATCATGCCTAGTGGTTTGGATTTTAGGTTCTCAACCGCGTGTCATGGGTTCTATTCTTTCAATGGGTAGTGCGTTGTGTCCTTGAGCAAGGCACTTCATTTCATTTCCCCTTCTCCCCCCACTCAACCAAAATAAGTCCCAGGGAAGGAGTCTGCTGCTCTTAGTCGCTTACACGGATCTGTTTTAGGACCGTGACAGACTTTAAATAACCATACGATTTATAACTATATATAATATCTGTCTGTCTGTCTGTCTGTCTGTCTGTCTGTCTGTCTGTCTAAAGTCACGAAGTATAAAGAGATGCGGTCGGTATAACAGCCGAAGCAACCAAATGATACCCACAGACTGCAATCGTTCGTGACACGCAACTCAACTGGTCTAAGACACCAGTCACATTCTTCTCAATTTTTGTCTCTCCACGGAGAGATAAAACCTTTGTTGTAACCACTTTTCAATGCAAGGCTAAAATTGGATGCTATTTACCTTGCATTGCACTATCTATCTATCTATCTATCTATCTATCTATCTATCTATCTATCTATCACCTACCTACCTACCTACATATCTATCTGGGACCTATGGACAACTTCCAGAGATCCCTGGCCTGGCAGTGCTATCGAGAAGCACTACCCGTTCGGGATAAGCTCTACAGGCATGGCTCGAGAAACACGGGGCCGACCTGTCCGAGATGCCGGCAGAGCGACGAAACCGTTCTGCACGCACTCGTACAGTGTCCCACCATTTCCGAGCTGTGGGCTTACGTCGAACAACTACTATCGCGTGTGGGACGAGTCGGTCTATCAGCCGAGTCTATCGTGAATATTGTCGCGCCTCCTTCCTTTAAACGGGAAGGAAGAGCTATTTTCATCGTACTTGTGGCTATGGC
>NC_068994.1:336934-338866 GCF_001194135.2 Octopus bimaculoides | reverse complement strand
TTTTTTTTTTTTTCCTTCCTTCCCCCTCCCAAAAAGAAAAGCTCTACATTGTATTTGTCCCATCTTCGTTGAGCCCTGTGTGGCTAATAAAAGAAATGTATCTATCACCTACCTACCTACCTACCTACATATCTATCTATCTATCTATCTATCTATCTATGTACCTACCTACCTACCTACCTACTTTACTGAGGTTATCATTCTTTGGGCTACTTTCCACCTTATTCCTCCGACTTCGAAACCCAACAAAGGACGGTCTTTAAGGCCGTCTTCAGATATTGAACTTATACCAGTCTTTACATGGCTGTTCATCCAAGAATTTCCCAAGACCTCGGCACAGTCAACAGTTTCTGTCGCAACATAACTAGATAACCTTCAAAGTTGATATCAATTTACAAATGTAAAACCGACATCTTTCATCTGCGATTATGCCTCATGGCACCTCCAACACGCTTCAGTGAACGCTTGCCAAACATTGCCCCGTGTAAATTAGGATGCACACACACACACACACACACACACACACACACACACACACACATGTACATACGATATATCCATGCACACAAATGTATGAACATGGAGTAGAAAGAAGGACCAAACAGTTCATTTAAGTATTTAGGATGTCCTGTAAGACGAGCCTCGTTCTTTAATGTCATTTAGTCATCAACTGGAATAGATGGCGCTACGAGTTTCAAACTCTTGTCTAAATGTTATTAAATTAACCTCAATGTCTTCCGACCTCTCATCTTTACCTTTCAATCTTCCTCTCCTCCCCCTCTTTACCTTTCAATCTTCCTCTCCTCCCCCTCTTCTTTTATCGTCATCATTCTCATCATTGTCGTCGTCGTGGTTATCATCATCATCTCTTTCAACATACAGTCACGCGTGCTGGCATTTAGAGAGAAATACAGTGTGCAACGGATAAGAGCATACGAGTGTGCTCGGAAACTGTGGTATGTGTGTGTGTGTGCGACTGTACGGTCGTGAGGTGTGTATATTTATGAGAAAAACACTGAAAGTTTTCCGCCAGTCAGATCAGAGAAGTTGTTTAAGGATCAGGTCGACGCTCGTTTGCTTCCACGTCTCGGAATATCTTCGGAGAAGCGGATCTCTTCTTGTATAACCAGTTCTCTGAGTAGAGAGAAGAGTTTCCTTGAGATATGGAAATCCAGTCAGGACTGGTTAACCTGTGGGGATTCGCAGCCAATTTCATGTGAGGTACTGTGAAAGTTCTTTATTCCACAGGTAAGATACTACACACTAAGGTACTGTGTACAGGTAAGGTTTGTTCCAGTTAGGTTTGTTCATGCATATTCGATATTTCACCATCTTTATAGTGATGCTGGGTTTTGACAACCATTTTTGTAAATAAAGAAAATAGAGATGTGCCATAGAGGCAGGGGTGTGACAGTGTTAAATGTATCGTAGAAGTAGGTGCGGCACTGAGACAGGTGAAACGGTGCAGCACAAGAGGAGGTGTGCCACAGATTCATGTTGCTGTTGTTTAATTCTGTCATCCTTTATTGGACAGGCATACAGTCGGGTTTCGAGCCTTGGATACTCCGCCATGTTTCTCAAATGACACCCTTTCATCTTAAAAAGACACATTGGATGATGTGGTTCGAGGTGCACAAAGTCTTGGAAAAAGACGTGATGGTCACGAATGGAATGTCTGTGACCATAAGTCTGCTGGATTAGGTCTTATCTAGGGCTAAATAACAACATATCAACAATAAAAAAAAACAATGACAATAACAAAAACGATAATAATAATAATAATGACAAGAAGAGGAGGAGGGGGAGGAGGCTCACTGAAGTTTCAGTCCCTATTGCATGCATTTGGTGAAATTCTTTGTCCGCCATTTCTGCAGTTAATATCCTGTGTGGGAAATGTGAGTTTTTTGTTGCAATTAAATGGAGGCGTTCAGC
>NC_068994.1:335756-336555 GCF_001194135.2 Octopus bimaculoides | reverse complement strand
GTGAAGGCTGTGGTTGATGACAGTGGTGAAAGCTATGGAGGGGGGGAAGAGGTGGTCGTGGTGGTCGTGGATGGAGAGCGAGAGAAATGAAGGATGGTGGAGAGAGAGAGAGAGAGAGAGAGAGAGAGAGAGAGGGAGGGAGGGAGAGATTGTTGGGGAGAAGAAGGGGAAAGGAAGAAAATTTAAGAAAGTATGTGAGGAGGAAGGAGAGAACAGGAGAGAGAGAGAGAGGGAGGGAGATAAAAGATGTTGAAGAGAGAGGATGGTGAGGAAAAGTGTGAGGAGAGTAAAGGGTGGTGGGAGAAGGTGGAGAGGAAGTGAAAGTAGCTGAGAAATATACTCGTAGAGTGCTTATAAGAGTCTATTGTGTCACGTGGTACAATATACCATGGCCGACACTACTACTGCCACCACCACCACCACCACCATTACTACTACTACTATTACTACTACTACTATTACTACTACTACAGCTACCACTGCTACTGCTATTGCTGCTGCTGCTGTTGCATTGTGTCAGAAAGTACAATACATCTTGGCAATGGGAAGGATGATGGCCATGATAATAATAATAACAATAATAATAATAATAACAATAATAATAACAATAATAATAATAATAATAATAATAATAATAACAATAATAATAATAATAGCGTTATTTACCGTTGATGGGTGATTATTATTTAGTTTGCTCACATAAAGAAGTCTGCAAGTTTATTTTGCGGCCATATTAACCAGACTTGGATTTCAGAAGATGGAGAAAAATACACATACATCATCTATAGACACTTAGATA
>NC_068994.1:333940-335077 GCF_001194135.2 Octopus bimaculoides | reverse complement strand
GTAAATCCATTTATATATGCATCTAACCCCATCTTTGCATCCATTTTCAACCGTACACACATATTTACATATTAGCTTACACAGTATATTTGCATTTTTATGTATACGTGTGTGTGTGTGTGCGTGTGTGTGTGTGTGTGTAAGAGCGATGAAAGTCAATCCCTCGCTTTTAGCGTGTGTATTCACATAGATCTCTGTAGAAAGCGACAGTGAGTGATTTGACCGCTGACATCTCTCAACTCTTGATTTACTGTCGCTTAAGGAACTTTAGCAACGGGTGAAATTTGAGTCATTGATGCGTATATCCGAAGAAAAGCCAGCCACATTTCACTGACAACAACAACAACAACAACCAGCTCCCTACATTCATATCTCCACTGCTTTTCCATCGATGTTTTTCTTTGGGCAGCAAAAATTCATTAAATCGCTGCCGAGTATCACAAGTGAATACTTCAGTTTATTTGCAGAGATCGTTGAAGACTCCGGCTATCATCAATGAGTGTTTCAGGTTACAGACGTTGACTGGAGAACAAACTTGGTGCAATGATAATGAGTTTTTCTGATAGGGTTTCTAGTTAGTAATGGAGAGATGCGGTTAAGACTTTCAGATAAGCTGATGCCAGGGAAATATGGTAATATGTATGCATGAAGTTAAGAGAAGTTGATGAATCTGTCTTTTTAAATTATAGAAGATTTAGAAGATGGCGATGAAGCTGGTCTGGTTACGTTGCTATTGAGTGGTTGTACACCAGACACGGCGATCAGAATGTGTTGCTGCCTTGAGGTGCCAATGTAACTACCACCACTCTCTTACATCTGACAGGAATGGTTCCTTAGTTCCTATGTCAGCCCTGGTTCAACTACCACACTGTCACTGTCAGATGTTTTAGTAGGGTCGATTCTTTTTGAAGCCTTCAGTCCATTGAGGCGACGGTGGTGGGGTGGGGGTTGGGGTGAAAATAACTCCCTCTTTCACCCCCACCCTTTAATCCAGGAGATGATTAAATCTGTTACTTTCCAACACATTCAAAATACACCCATCTCCTCACAAGTGAACCAATCATGAACTGTGTTACATACTTAGTCCGTGTGGGGAGACCTCAGTGGGCAACAGTATTCTAGGTGGGGGTCAGGCAA
>NC_068994.1:328457-333300 GCF_001194135.2 Octopus bimaculoides | reverse complement strand
GTCCACTCTGTCAAATGCCCTGCTGAAATCAAGGTATATGACATTAGTGTTGGAGCCCTCTCCCAACGCTTTTAAGATGTCGTCAAAATAGTGCAGAAGCTGCAAGAGGCAATTCCTGCCATCACGAAACCATGCTGGCTGGGGTTCAGCAGATTGTTGTCTTCGAGGAAGTGAGTTATTCGCGATCTCACCACCTTCTCAAATATTTTGATGATATGAGAAGTGAGTGAAATCGGACGGTAGTTCACTGCAAGAGATTTGTTTCCCTTTTTGAAGACTGGAGCGACAGACCGGGAAACAAAATGATCAAGAATATAGCCTGCCACCCGGAACCGTGTGGTTGGGGAGCAAGCCTCTTCCAACGCAGTCATACATAATGTCTGTATAGATATGTACTACAGAGATATTTCTCTTTGCTCATTTTTGTGTTAATTGTGTAAATTTTCCTTTGGCCATAAATATTCTCTTTTTCTCTTCGTCTTTTGCGGTTCCTCGTTGTCGTAAGCGAAACAAATAAACGGTTGGGGGAACTCTGTATACACCTCCCCGCCGCTCTCCCTCCTCTTCTATCTATCTATCTATCTATCTATCTATCTATCTATCTAACTGTCTGTCTGTCTGTCTGTCTGTGTGTCTGTCTGTCTGTCCACACTGTCCTATAGTCATGTGATATGTCTGTAATTTCATAACAATCGTATTGTATAACATGAACTGGACAGTGATGTTGGACGGGTTGGGGTGGGGTGTATACAGACTGGCTGGGAGTAAATTTCATTAACACACATACACACACACACGCACACAAACGAGTGTGTCTGTCTACGTGTGTGTATATGCATATTTGTTATATGAAAATGTATGTATATTTGTTCGTGTGTTTCTGAAGAGACGATGACTATATTGTTGATGACTGTGATGATGAATGGTGGTGGTCACACGTTAACGTCCAGTCACACACACACGCTTACGCACACTCACTCACACATGCAGACTCACATATACATTCATGCACACACTTACGTGTACGCACACACACACATTCTCACACACACACTCACAAACACGCGCGCACGCACACGCACACACCCACACACAGCTAGAAAGAAATGAGCCATTGAGGGTGCTTCTAAGTGGTCGATCAACCTGCAAATAATAACAGCCAATGCGCCCTCAAATTATTGCCTTGATCTCCAGAAACGGATGTCAAAACGTATAAAGCATCCAATGTTGAAAACAAACACCAGAATTTCCCTCAAATTTGAACCTTAGTTTTATAGGACAAAAGGAAGAACACATTGAATAAGATGCTCCTAGATACACTCTGCCTGATAACAGATGGGATGGTCACAATTTGGATAGCTTTCATTTCATGTCCACTCAAACACTGCTAATGTTGATTTAGATGACAATTACTACTACTACTACTACTACTCTAGCAACACCAACATACAAGCAACATACAAGCAACACACACACACACACACGTATACACACACGCACACACCCATTAATTACGATCCTCTCAACAAGCGACAGCCATGACTTACAGGCGGTTCCGTCATGGTTCTTCGTTCATTTTAGCTAAAATCCGGAAGTCCTGCGAGCAAAGCCTTTCGGGAAAGTCCGTTTTTTTTTGTTTTTTTATATAAAGAAAAATTTATTAGTCAGTGTTATTGTTTTGCTTGTAAGTTTGGACAAACAGTGAAAAACAGCCAAAGTTTTCAAGAATTTTCGAAAACGAAGATGGTGAAGTCGAACGAAAAGAGACCGAACCTTGAATCTCACTGTTACGAAGGAAGCTTCTTAACCACCCAAACTTACATATATCCATGCACACACACACACACACATACACACACACACATACACACACACACATAGGCTGTCATTTGTCCAGACGTCAGAAAATATAATTGTCAAAGAATTTTTGAGCGGTTATACTTTTATACCTTCGAGTAGTATATACTTCATTAATCCATATAATCAGTCAGAAAAAAAAAATTATCGTTGGTTTTGCGTCTGCTATTACACAGGGCAATACAGACGGGTCATCAGACTTGCTAGCCGGAGTCACACAGCCTCCTTACTGATGGACTTAGAGTTACAGTCTTGGTCAGTTTGGCGATGAATAAACCAAAACAATTAAAGATCTCTTTCTGAGATGCAAAGAAGAGTTCTCTCCTCTGGTACAGTCCGAGTTGTGGCTGAAGTGCGTCAGCTGTGTCTGCCGACGTTTTTTTTTTCCCATTCTCTACTTCACAAACGGGAGAAAGTAGCTAAATTCAAGAAGGCGTCCGGATCGTGCGAATTTTTTTTTAGGATCAGACTCCTCTTGGCTAAGCAAAGTTTGCACCGTCTGCTTCCGTTGAGGTATATCCCAGGTTGTTCCAGCAGCTCCCTATTAATTTTATATGATGTTTCCCCCGCTTTTAATCGCCATGCATAGCGATTTGTTTGGCGATTAAAAGTGGGGGCGGGAACACTAAAGTCGTAACGTTGCACATGCTCAGTATCCTAAAAGAGGATCTGGTTATTTAGCCTGGCCCCTTAAATGGGCTCTCTGTTGCTGCAGCATATTTCTGAGAAGAAAGCCACCAAGTACAAAGTTACCAACGAAACAGCGAAAAAGGGTTGAAAGGTTTAGGTATTTTCAGTGAAAATTGATTGTAGGGGTTTCCCGGCAGAAGTTGGTTCTGGCAGCAGCAGAAAGTGAGACGCAGGTGGAGGGGGTGGGGCATGTTGCTGGTTTTGGAACAAGCAGAAGTCGAACTGGAAACCAAGAGAAAATGGGCAGAGATCGACGATCACTGCTGACCCGTTTAATGGAAGATGATGTTGTTTAGGATCGAAATGCACAAGAAACGCTGGTCACGCCCTGACGACGACGACGACGACGACTTTTTCTCGTAGTCGAAGACCATATCCATAAGTGATTGAATCTGTTGGCGTCTCTGCTAGATGGATTCAATAGTTTGTGTGTGAGTGTGTGTGTGCACGCGTACGTATGTATGTATGTGTGTGTACATACATACACACGCACAATTAGTTACATCCATTCATATATGTCAGTATATATATATATATATATATATATAGAGAGAGAGAGAGAGAGAGAAACACTTAAACATGCATACCTACATAGCTACATGAATTCACACATACATATACACATCCATATATACAAATACATGCACACACATAAACATATGGATACGCACATACATATACACATGTATATATGTATACACACACACACACACACACACACACACACATACACATATACAGTACTTCCCCGTGACAGGTGATGCTAGAGATGATCTACAGATGACAACGCTTTTGTAAAATAACTCATAGATTATTAGAAACACACACACATATAGACACACACATATATACATTTACTCATACATTGAAACCCATACGCACATATAATATATACTTGCACACATACATGCATAAACACACACACACACAACTATATACACGCAGGAATAAACACACACAGATGTAAACAAAAGAAAAAAATATTAAAGGTTGATCGCAAATACAGAAATATGTGTGCATAGAGATACGCATACGTATATCTATACAGAGACACACACACACACACACACACACACACACACACACACACACACACACACACACACACACACACACACACACACACACACACACACACACACACACACACACACACACACACACACACACACACACACACACACACAGTGATCATGTATTGGCATTATTGTTTCCTAACAATATGGACAGATGTTTCAGCTCGCTTCTCCAGAGAAAACTCACTTTACTTGCAGAGAGAGAGAGAGAGTCGCTATGTCTATTGCTATAGAGATGACGAACAAGAAGGAGTTGGAGAGGAAGAGGTGCAAGTAAGAGGAGTGAATATTTATACACACTCACACATACACACACATATACCTTGTTTGAATGTTGTTAGTGGTGGGATTATATCCCTGTGTGTGTGTGTGTGTGTGTGTATAGTGTTATATTTAGAATTAACGTTTATAAAAGTATTTACAAACGAATTGTGTTGTTCCTACAACTGTATCACTACACAACCCCTTTAGGTAGATATTCGTTTGCCTTGGAAGCAGATTCCCTTCTCAGTTTTACGCCTTATATAGCAATTCTATTTACCAAAATATAAACATCTGCACAATTGATTCCATATATGGTGTTGGTATAACGTAGTTTATTTCAGATAAATGTATGGCTTCATGTTTTATTCCAGTATTCTGTCACAGTATCATACAAGAGCATCATCAAACATATTAAATTTGTTTTTTTTTCCCCCACAAAATATACATCGTGCGCCGGTAAATATGAGATATATAATAGAATAGAAGACATCTGGTGATCTGTGTCAGCAAAATATGTATTAATGAGACAAAATTACAAAAAATTACAGCGAAATTTCCGTGGAGAATGGAGTGTCCGATGTTTACGGACACTTTTTCTTCAGTTTCTCAAAAATGGTTTGTGTGTAAAATCCTACTCATTTCTTTTCTTTTTTTCTCTGCTGCTATCTTTACTCTGAAGGTCCACCCTCCGAAATACCGACTGTTCTACTCTCCACAACGAGTTCACTGGACTCCGCACTCTTCTAGTTACTTTTCCACACCTGCACACACACACACATACAGGCACACACACACACACACACACACACACACACACACACACACACATGCAAATTTATATGGGTGTGTGTATATATATATATATATATATCGATGTATATGATTAAATATATACCTACATCTTTGTACATACAATGATGGAACACATTTGAAACGTGTAACTACGACTCGAACAA
>NC_068994.1:323652-328447 GCF_001194135.2 Octopus bimaculoides | reverse complement strand
ACTATGAAACCCCCTATATACGTGTGCGTGTGTGTGTGTGTGCGTGTGTGTGTGTGTGTGTGTTTGCGTATGTATGTGTGTGTTTGTGTATGTATGTACATGTGTAAATCTGTCTTGTGTGTGTGTGTATGTGTGTGTGTGTGTGTGTATGTGTGTGTGTGTGTGTGTGTGTTGTATTCACTTAAATACACTTCTATATGTGTGAAGGTATTAGTTTCGTGTGAAATACGAACTATGTATTCAACTGATAAGAGAGAGGGAAAAAGAGCGAGTGAGAGAGTAAGGGAGTGAGCGAATGCGTGTGTGTGTGTGTGTGTGTGTGTGTGTGTGAGAGAGAGAGAGAGAGAGAGAGAGAGAAATGTGTCACTGCTGCGATTCTGTTCACCTGATGTATTGCATCACAGTCTGCAACCGAAGACACCATTCTTCGCAATGTTCACAAGGAATGTTGACCAAATCGACGTCTCAAATGGACATCTGTGACTCATTATCATCACTTCTTCACTTTACCATTCTCTTCACTTATTATTCACTTTCTCATATACTTCTCCGTCTCTTTGCTCCTCTTCTTATCTGTCATTCTCTCTCTCTCTCTCTCTCTCTCTCTCTCTCTCTCTCTCTCTCTCTCTCTCTCTCTCTTTCTCTCTCTCCTTATTTTAACTCAACACTTGATTCTTTTCTATCAAACTCGATTCATGTTTCTAGTCCACAGCAGTTGTCTGCCCTTTGTGAGTTAAGGTATTTATGTTGGCGTTTAATTGTGGCGCTGCCATTTATAACAACGACGCATGTTGAGCACGTGACGGTGGATAGTTCTTATTGACATTAAACATAAGACTACAAACAATCTCACACATTCATATATAGATACATATACACACATATAAACCTGCATAAGCGTACATACGTATACACACATCCATCCGTCCATATAAACATACACACACACACTCATTTTTGCATGTAAACATACACCTCCGCCCTCATAAACACACACACACACACACACTCTTTCTCTCTCTCACACACACACCAACATTTATGTCGATCTAATGGGAGCAGTGGACATGGCCGGGTGGTCAACACCCCACACCCCCACCCGCTCTTTGCTACCCCAGTGAGTGTCACATTGTGAAACTGTCTTCTTCCTGAATCTCTGGTAACCGGAACTTGAGTGGACGACGTTTACGGTGGTGGTGGTGGTGGTGGTGGTGGTGACGGCTGATGTCGCTGTGTCGTAGACTTCATCCGTCACTCATTTTAACATCGTTAGTTGGTCCGTAACCCTATTTAATAGTGGTAGTGGTGGGGGTCACTGTGTTGCAATACTTCAGGTCAGGTCTTTGGTCAAAGGATACCTTCCACCCCACCCCTTCTCCCGCTCCCACCAACCATGGCAGGTCTGAAAGGGTTGTGGATGCTCTCCTTCCTCTTCTGGCTCATCATTAATAAATAATTTAGTCAGATTTGATTTAAGATATTCCTGCCGTGACCATTCCATCTGTTTCCTTTCAATTGTAATTTACTCCGATTGACATTATCTAATGAGGGTGTGGTTTAAAGAAGATTTAGTTGCTATTTCATGCAGATCGAATGACTACACAGAGGCTTTGACATTATTCAGTGAAATCGGGGTGATATTCACAAGCTGGATGTTTTCTGAAACACCCTTTCAAAATAAAACTCCATAGAATTTGTTCTCTACAAATGGCACATTTTCTAACCGTAACCCTCTTAACATTTAAACCCTTTATCAATCCTCCCACCTCTCTCTTTCTCTCTGCTGTTCCAAAATTAAGGCAGCCAACCTTTTTCAATTTTGCGAAAGCGAAATATTGTTATATTTCGGATCCGAGCGTTGCAATGCAATGGTAAATGAAACACAATTATGACAGAACCGCATTTGTTCGATATGACCACCTGTGTTTCGAATCACAACCTTAAGCCTAGGTGCGAATGCTTCACACACGACACGCAGTTGTTCTTGCAGAATTGAAGCCCATTCCTGGCGCAGATTTGCCTTCAGAGGGTCGAGCTCCAAAATGGAACAAACAGAAAAATCCAACGGGTTGAGATCGGGGCTTCATGAGGGCCATACATCCTTGCCTATGAACGACGGAATGTTTTTCTGGATCCAGTGTTGTGTCTGTTTGAAGCTGTGAGATTGTTCCAAGTCTGTTGAAGGCTCCAAGGTGCACCTTGAAAGTGCTCATTCGCCCATGGAAGCAGTTCAGCTTCCAGAATCTATTGTTGGGTGTTAATTTTAACACCCGAGGGAACAAAAACGAGGGAAGCCCTTTCAGTGGTCGTCATAGCCATCCAAACCTTAACTGACTGGATTTTGACGTAGCCAGAAACACTCCAAAGTCGGTCATTCTGGTGGTTTACTGTCGGTTCGATGTCAAATTTCTTTTCATAGTGAACCCCAGGTTGGGCAGCGTGCCTTCAGCAATCTGACGCAGGGTAAGACGATTTCTCTCTAGTCTCATAAACTTGCGTGAGCTTATGACTACGGATCATCTTGTAGGGGTGGGTCCTGAGATCCTCCTTCAGCACTCGATACATCGATGTTCGGCTTACTTTTGCTGTGGCAGCCAGTTTTCTGATAGAATGACGAGGATTTCACAGTATCTTTTCTGTAATACTTTTGATAAGCTGAGGAGTCCGCACGCTTCTTTTTCGGCCACGTCCAAATTGATCAGCAATGCCGCTAAGCATTTCCCCGGGGCTACTAACAATTCTGCCAGCTTGCTGCCTTTTAGATAACAATGATGATGATGATGATGATGATAAAGGCACAAAGCCTGAAATTTGAGTAGGGAGGAGTCCGGTCGATTGCACCAACCTCACTGCTCAGCTAATTGTTTATTTTATCAACTCCGAAGAGATGACTAGCGAAATGGACCTCAGTGGAATTTGAACTTAGAACGGAAAGCGCCAGCAGACAAGCTGCTAAGTATCTTGTCCAGCATTTAGTTCCACACACACACACACACACACACACACATACGCGCGCGCGCCCGCCATACACTCAGAGAAAGAAAGAAAGAAAGAAAGAGAAGAACGTCATTTGCTTCCAACGCGACTGTTGTTCTTTCAGTCTTTCTCTTGTCCTTTCACTGGTCACCTCAGACTTGTGGTGTGACGTCACGTGTTCCAAGGAATCTCATTGGTCGAAACAACATTTGCTTCGCATTCATTTCCGGTCGATTATTGACAGGAAAGACTAGCAACACCGGAAAAGGTTCGGCCAATATTTAGACAGGTTCAAATTCTGGAGGGGTGGGATCGAGTCGAGTCTATATTGGAAAGGTGGCTGGTTAGGGTAAGGGTAATCTACCCCCCACCCACTTCTTGTTATCTCAGAAATATCGGAGCAACTTGCTGTCTAGTTTTCTTTAGGACCTCACACATAAACACACATTCACCTCTAATCACTCACATATCTATACACACACACACAGCCACACACGAAGGTAGTGAAGCATTCATACTCACACACGTAAACACACACACACACGTCAATGTATTGACATGTGTGACTTCGTTTGTAAGTTGGGATTTTAGTGTGTACAAGCACATACATACACACACACCTCTATACACATATACACATAAACGCATAAACACACATATGTATGTGTGTGTATGTGTGTGTGTAGTTGTTTGTTCTGGTTAAACACACCGTTTTCTTTGTCTACATCACCGAGACATCGTCTCGCTCCCTTGACTCCTGCTGGCTTTTCTAAATGGACTTACACACACACACACACACACACCACACCACACCACACACACCACATACACCACACACACACACACACACACACACACACACACACACACACACACACACACACACACACACACACACACACACACACACACACACACACACCACACCATACTACACACACACACACGTACGCAGTTACATAGATATATGTGAGCGTCTAATGCCCCTTTAGCTCGTTGTTAAGAACCACTACTCAGGTTTCCCTACGAGAGAGGAACGGAAACCGATGTGCAGCCCCTAGGGGGTATTAATCTAACGTATGCCAGCCACTTCTGGCATCTTCAAGAGATGTCATTCTATTTCCGGGTGGGAGTTTCTTTTTTCCACTGCCAATATTAATTGGTTTTTACCCCCAAATTATTCCGGGTGTTTACCGTGTCGAGATATTTCAATCCTTGTCAAAAGACATATCGTTTCACAGTGGGCCCTTCTTTATTGACTGTCAACGACAAACAGAAGCTTCAACTGAATATTGTTTATACGAAGTGATAATATCTGAGAAAGGGCGCCATATACCCCCTCCCTCTCTCTCTCTCTCTCTCTCTCTCACCCTCTCCCTTTCACTTTTAATTCTCTATTATTGAACATATTGTTACTTATCTAAAAATACTTTACTAAAGAATGCAGCTATAAAAAACTAGGAAATGGCTTCTCTATGAGAAGGCCTCTGGTAGTTCTGTATTACTGGGTGAAGACGAAGCGTAGGTCGATCAAAATTTCTTCGGATCAAACCGAGACAACCTCCAAATTCTATCCATCATAGAAATTTCTGAAGAATAAAATCAGAAACTATCGAATGCATTCAAAGCCGTAAATTCCTTGCATTTGTATGTTTCAGCATCGAAGATTACAAGTCAGCAACTTGCAGTTTTTTCTTTTTGGCGGGTGGGAAGGGGGGGGGGACATTTTTTGACACCAGTTCCCTTCTGTCATTTTTCAGTTTTTACATTTTTGGGAAAAACTTATCAGATTTATTTTAAAAAGTTAAACCTTGTTTTA
>NC_068994.1:321005-323153 GCF_001194135.2 Octopus bimaculoides | reverse complement strand
ACCGCTGTAGTTGATTTTAAACCCCCATTCATTTCTTTTTTTTGTGCGTGTATATTCACACACACACACACTTATATATTATAAATATGTATTTTCGAGTGTGTCTATAATATATATATATATATATATATATATATATATATATATTGTATTTAGATGTATTGGGGGTGTTTAGTTGTCTAGAATCTAGAGTTGTCCTTCCTCCTTTGTTATGCTAAGAGAGGAGATGGCTACAGATAGAATGGTTTTCGTCATAACCATCGGGTTAAACAACTCAAACAATACCGCAATGAATAGGGCAGGGGCAGGCATGTGTACAGTCGCCTCCGTCCATTGCATCCCAACCCTTTTTCTCCTGTTCCATCAATATTCATATTTTCTGAGAAATTATTTTTTAACTCAACAAATACTCGACATCTGCTTGTTATTGTTGCTGATGTTGATGTCACTAAAACATTATTAATACCCATTCAGTGGGGAGCGTTGTTGTTGTTGTTGATCAACACTTAATATATCACAAATTTTGATTTGTTTCTGCTCTTCATTTGGTGATGACGCTAATGATGATGGTGATGAATAATAGTTGTGATGATGATGATGATGATGATGATGATGATGATGTTGGTGATATTAATTATTCTGCCATTGATTAACCTTCGTGTTCCTTCCTTCTCTCTCTCCTCCCTCAGTCACTGGTCTCACCCACAGTGGCTCCATCTATGTGCCATAATCCTCATTACGATCAATTACAAACAAACGTATTTGTCTCTCATCATTCTCAACTCCTTCATCCAGCATCTCCTCCTCCCCACCCCCTCTCCATCATATCATGTCAGAGTTATAACAGTGGTAATATATTGGAAGAATCGGTAGAGCAGGAAAAAAAAAGTCTTGTGTTGTTTATTTTCAACCATTTTACATTCTGAGTTCAAATCTCGCCAAAGTTTAGCTTTTGGGGCCTGGTATAATAAATTACCAGTCACATACTCGGGTTCTGTTTTATCGACTGTCCCCTCTTCAATGCTGGAGATATTTTGCTTTTTAGCCTTCGCTGAAAGCCATCACGTCACCGTTTATCATTGCAAGTTCATCTTGAAACAACGGCCCCTCTACGTGACCTCCCTCCCTTGTCAGAAATAGTGATCCAAATCGCCCTCAAATCATACCCCCAACTCTCTTAAACAAGGGTAAGACAGATTGCTTAAAATGGACCACTATATTCTGAAAGGGTTGTCACGGCAGGAATGCTTTTGTTTAATGTTCATTCCGTTAGGGTTAGGGTTAGGGTCAGGGTTAGTGTTAAACAACCCCCCCACTCCCTCCCTCCCTCTCCACACCTTCCTTTACTATCACCATCTCCCCCTCACTATCACCCGTTCTCGCACCTTTACAATATCTCTCCCCTCCCCTCCACCTCTCCAACACGAATCCGACTCAAAATAGCAACCATCTTCCCTCAAACTATAACCTACTCTTTTGGAAATAGGGGGACACATTGCTTAATATACTCCTAGATGTACAATGCCTGAAAAAATGATGGTCACGGCTGATTTGTCTTTAATCATAAATGTGCTTAGTTCGGACTGGCCTTGGGTTAAACAGTTGTAGCACTGTGGTAGCACATCAATATTAACAGCATAAAGCGGCACCCGAAGCACAACCTCCTCCAACATAACGAACACTCAAAGTACCCGTACCCCCCACCCCCACCCCAACATACACAAGGCAGCATTAAGATAATTATCCTCTTGCGTTTAGATTATCGCCGACCTTACTTGAAATTGAACTCAGAACCGTGAGATTTGAAATGAGATATCGTTCTCTATCCTTTCTCCCACCACCCATACTGTACCCCTTACTACCCCCTACTGTTCAATACCGTTTCCGTCATCCAAATTGAGGTAATTTAATATTTCTGTGAGGGTTCGGTGCTCTTATCTGTCTGTCTGTATGTCGAGCTCCCTCACTCTCTTTCGCCGCCAGCCGACTAGTTATAGAGGCCTCCAGCCTATGACATACACACGCCCTGCCCCCAGGGATCACATCAAGCAATGGTTGGGCTTCATTAGATAATGCAATTCGGGAACAGGTGCCCCTAAACTGATTAGAAAGAAAAGCTTAATGAGAGATGGGGGGGGGGGAGAAGTG
>NC_068994.1:318992-320995 GCF_001194135.2 Octopus bimaculoides | reverse complement strand
TGAGAGATGGGGGGGGGGGAGAAGTGAACATGTCTCGAGGTCACGTGACACAATAGCAGTCTGTTTTGTTGTTGTTACTACTCTTGTATGTTGTTGAGTACAGTTATTATCATAGTTACTCCAGCCATGACCACCTCGTCTCTGTTGAGACCACGACTATATAAGGTATTCGCTTTTAAACGGTACGAATGTGTATGAGGAACATTTGACTGCTGTTTCTAGCTGACCAAGTGACTATTAATTGACCGCCTTCTCCCCTCCCCCATTCCATTGTCTCCTCATAAGGAAAAAGTGAAGGTTTCGCTTTGTTGTTGTTTAACCCTAGGTCAGCTCCGATCAGACGTTCCTGCCATGACCTTTCTTGCTTATCTCACTCAAAATATCCTGGATTACGTTTACCCATATGTTCCAACTTAATTCAACGTCTGAGGGAGATTCGGTTGCTATTTCTAGTGGGCTGCGTAACAACCGATGTGCTTTCTTTCGCTGTTGTTGCTACTCTGCCTACGCCTCCCCATTAATAACAAGATGTTGTGTTTCAAACCCCCGACCCCCGACCAATTTAGATAACATTGTCACTCCCACCACCACCACCACCACCACCACCACATGCACTTCCTACACCCACCACAGTGTGTCTGTGTATGCGTGTGTTTATATGTATGTAAATGTCTATGTGTGTGTGAGAGAGTGTATATAGATGTGTGAGTGTGTGTGTGTAGGGGGTAAATTTGTGAGGTTATCAGTATCTTTCTATGTGTGTGTGTGTGTGTGTTTGTATACACACACGTCTGTGCATATAAACACACACACACACACACACACACACATATAGGCAGTTGTTTATGCACCTAAAAACAAACACATGAACAGGCATGGCTGTGTGGTAAGAAGCTCGTTTCCCAACCTCATGGTTCCGGGTTCAGTCTCACTGCGTGTTATTTTGGGCAAGTGTCTTCTTCTATAACCTCGGGTCGACAAAAGTCTTGTGAGAGGATTTGGTAGACGGAAACTGAAAGAAGCCCGTCGTATATATATTGTGTCAGGGCAATTGTGAAGCTTCTCACGAGTGCTACTGGTAACATGGAATCCAGTGCAGCCTGTTGCAAGATCGGGTCGTCGACGACTAAGCTGCCACCCCACACCAAGCTAGCAGAAGTAAAACAAGACCTGTCAAAAGGACAGCTGAACCTAGTGTAGGGTGTACGACTATCTAACAATAGCACGGATCCTCAGGAATTCCAGGCTGGGAGACTTCTTGGAGTGAGGCACCCCTCAGCTTTTGTTAAAACATGTTCCTAGGAGAAGGTCACTCTGATATAAAAGCAGATATGCAGCGAATGGCACCGAACATTTTCGGGATCTTTTGTCCGTGCTTGAGATTATGATGTTCCTGCATTCCAGAGCCTTCGCACCCATATGGACACTCTCCTCGGTATCTTCTACTATGGAAGAGTATGTAGCCAGAAATGCATCTAGGAGGCCGAGAGAGGGCGCCACTATGCTGATAATAGTGTGTTCACACCTGTAATAAGCGAGAATGTTTTTCTCCTCGGTGAAGTTGCCTTCAGAAGTTAAAGAAATATGTCCCAAGCATATTTGAACTCATCTAATTTCTCATCACTGCTTCGCGCTACAACGAATGTATTTGCTGTGGTTAGGAGATCTTCGATCGCATCTCAGCCATTAGTCTTGACTGTTCAATTGTAAAGCGACGGGTTTCCAGTCAGCTCGGAATTATCTACTCGGAGTATTTACTCCTGAGGAAGGTTAAGGAATCCGGGAGAGGCATCTTTCATGCTTTCGAGGCCCATGAAATTAAGTACCAGTCAAATATAATCGGCTTAACCCCCTCCTCTCAAAATTGCTGGCCTTGAGTCAAAATTAGAAAGAATTATTATTATTATTATTATTATTATTATTATTATTATTATTATTTTAACAAATTACGTAACTATGAAATAGATTCTCGTTCTTTGAAAGAAAGAAGAAGAGAAACGCTA
>NC_068994.1:312482-316463 GCF_001194135.2 Octopus bimaculoides | reverse complement strand
CTCCTCATCCTCCCTCCTCCCTCCTCCCTCCTCCTCCCTCAATATCTCACATCATCCTTCCTCCATTTATCACTTTAACTACTCCTCCCTTATTATTCACTTCTATATTCCGTAAAAGTTTCTCTTCCTCCAACGCATCCTCGCTTTCTCTCTCATCCCTCCCTTTCTCTTTTGTCTTTTCTCTTTCACCCTCTCTCTTTCCTACATCCTTCCTCCATTCTCTCTCTCTTCTTCCCCTTCAATACTATCCATCACTCCACCCACTCCCCATACTTTGTAATGTGATTCCAGAAAGTTCTTGGCAGAGAAATTAACTGAAATCAGCCACAAAATTATTCCAGAGATTTTTCTCTCTTCCTACCTCACACTTCATCATACACACGCGCGCACACGCACTTTCAGACACCCATATATAGACATATATATATATATATAAATGTATATCTATCTACACACACACACACACACACACACACACACACACACACACACACACACACACACACACACACACTCATCCAGACACACACTATACCCTTACATACCTTTACATATTCTCTTTCCCTCCTTTTTTCTCTCTCCCACTCCCCCCACTCCGTCTGTTTTCAGTTTCTCTATCCTCTCCCCGTCTCTCCATTTTCTACCCCTTTCTCTCTTTACCCTTACCCTCTTCTCCGCCCTCTCCACCCCCCATCTCTCTACAGAACATGTACTGGTTCCGCCTCACAACATTCTGTTCAACTTACAATTATGACGCCTCATTGATCCGCGAAACTTGCACAATTTGCTGACTCATCTCTCCCTGTCATTGCAGCGTTTCATGCTATTTAATAGAGATTTTTACATTAATTTTCTGTTTGTTTTCTTCACCACAATCATAATTATTACTGCTAAATAGCCGACACGATGCTGTAAATGGTGGTAGCGATATCCGGTCTTATTCTGGTTACCTTTTACAAATCAGCTGCCCTCCCTGACACTAGTTTGGTTTTATCAAAGATAAGAGGCAGCTAGTTTCATATTTTTACTGCTTTTTAAATTAGCTCCTCCTTACTCTATCTTATTTCGTAATCCTTTTCTCACGTGACTGTCATGTGAAGATTAGTTCTCTGCGTGATCAACCCTTTCTGAATGCTGATTGAAATCGATCTGTTCTTGTAGTAGCAGGGAAAATCCGGCATCAGATTTGGTTTTGAAGGCAAAGAGATTCTACATTTTTTTTTTTTTTTAGTTACAATTACCTTAAATGAACTTGGAGTGGCGCTAGCAGGAATTTGGCGGTAAAATTTAGCCTGGGTAGTTTGGACAGTTTGTGGAATGAGAAAAATGCCAACAGTTGGAAGTATTTAGGGCAAAGATAAATTGTGCTTGTCAAGCTGTTTCCATCAACTGATCTTAAATCACTGCCAAAGTAACTGAGATATTTGCACCAATATCCTATTACAACATTTAGATCCGGTGTTTCGAGATTTGGACATTTTTGAAGAATTTCGTTCCTCCTGCCTCATTTATCGTGTCTTTATTCACTCCGGGTGAGAAGAAACTAGAATATTTCCGTTTTGTTTATCATGTCTGTTGTGGTCTTGGTGCTGGAGTTATGTCTATTAATCATTTCACTTCTCATCCTTATAAACTTACACAAACTTTCTCTTCGATGCTTTCTATCAGGAGTCGACACTCTGCAGAACTTTTCGAATCAAACTGTGACGGTTCTCTCCAGTTCATGGAAATTTTGACTTTTTCAAATGATTTCTTTAGAAAAATTTATTCCCAACAACATGGTCCCGGGTTCAGTTCCATTGCTTGGCATCTTGGGCAAGTGTCTTCTACTACAGCCTCGAGCCCACCGAAGCTTTTGTGAGTGGATTTGGATGACGGAAACTGAAAGAGACCCGTCGTATTATTATTATTAGCGGTTCGGCAAAAGAGACCGTATTATTATATATGCGTGCAACTTAATTTAGCAACAAAGTATACACAAGAAACAGGATGAGCATTTTCATTTTTTCTTTTACTTATCCTATCGGTCCCTTTTGCCGAACCGCTAAGCTACAAGGGCGAAAACACACCAGCACACACACGCACACATGCACTCGCGCGCGCACACACAGACATACACAGACACACTACTGACTGACTTCGAAGTTCCACTAGTTCTGTGGTATATTCGTTGTTTCTAAACACATAAAAACAATTTCAACTGTGTGTTGTATATATATAGATATATTGAGTATACATGTATGTGTATAAGAGCATATATATTTGTGTATGTATATCGATTAGAACCTATATATCTCGACACAATCTATTGCTAAATATAATATAGTAATTCACACATTTCAAATATTTCAAATAAAACAGCGACACCATTCAGGAAATATCAGCCAAGAGATAAATTATATTTTCCTTCAAACAACGGACATATAATAATAATAATAATAATAATAATAATAATAATAATAATAATAATATATTATTTAAAGTAGCTGTATAGGAAATAGATATAAATATATCAAATGATAAACACCTGTTTTAAACGGATACAAGACTCTATCTTTCAACGATATTACAATCTGATAGCAAGACCTGACACTAACTCAGTATTTCTCCAGGTGATACTTCTATCGAAAAGGATTTTACTGCCCATCCCGACAGGCGCGCATGTATATAGAGCTATATAAGTGACTCAAGAGTCAGAAGTTTCGTGCGTGGCGCTTAGGAAACGTTTGTCATGCTCAATGTACGAAACTTCCGGTCCTTGCATCACTTCTATAACTTTACGGCTAAAGGAATTAAAAACAAATATTTTTGTTCTGATTTTGCTTATTGACTTTTATTTCTTCGGTTTGTATCATCAAAGTTTCTAACCCCCTCCCCTCTCTCTACATGTGTCTGTGTGTGTGAAGGCTTGTGGCCATGCGGTTACAATTTTCAGTTCATTGTCATAAAATCGTGTGTTCGGTCCCAGATGGTGTGGTGTGTTTTTTAATCAAGGCACTTTATTCCACGCTGCCCCTGTCTAATCAGTCGTAATTAGTAGCCTCCTTGTGCTCGTGCAGCTCTGTCACAAACATTCTCCCACTCTCTCAAAAAGCAATTAGTGAAAGCGAGGCACAAGCAATGGTAGCATACTCGTTCGCGAGTAGCAACTCTACTTTATAACCACACACACACGCGTCTGTATGTGTGTGTGTGTGTAGGTTCTGTCGAACCCTTGCGATGACTGTTCCTCCCGAATTCCACAAACGATCCCCTCTACTGTGATGTAAAATAATAAGATACCGTATGGCAGATAGATTATTCAGGAACTATTGTTGTTTATCTCCAGCCGAAACCTGATCTTGAGCACATAGGACCAAGTCGCGGCTCCAGCCGTGACCATTCCTTCTTTTTCTCTAATCTGAGAACTTGTAGCGGTTTACCACTCGCACACTCATACATGCATGTAACTATGCACATTAGCACAATCACACATTAATACACATACACACACATTAATAACACGCATTCACACTCACGTAACGCACATTAGCACACGTGCACTCATTAACACACACACACACACACACACACGCGCGCGCATGTATATAAACTAAGGTAAATACGAAGAGGAAGACCCAGTTTGGCAAGAGGTCGCCATATTTCAATAAAAAAATTGATGGCTGGATAAACATGGTGGAATAAATCTGTTTCTCTCTCTCTCTCTCTCTCTCTCTCTCTCTCTAACACACAAATACAGACACACACTGACAGCAACATGCACACACACGCGCGCGCGCACAAAGAGGAGGAGAGGTTATAAGGAAGGTGTGGAAGTAAAGATATATTTCAATAAAAGATGGTGAGAGATGGATAAAGGGCGTTTAATGAAAACACACACACACACACACACACACACACATAAACAGATGCTTGTATGTGTGACTGTGTGTAAATGCACTCTTGTGTGAGCGCGCGTTTATGTGTATGCGTGGATGCATG
>NC_068994.1:311062-312020 GCF_001194135.2 Octopus bimaculoides | reverse complement strand
ACACACACACACACACACACACACACACACACACACACACACACACACACACACACACACATATATATGTATATGTACATGGTATCCAAGAAACTAGAGAAAAAGTAGGAGGGTAGTAGTAGTAGTAGTAGTGGTGGTGTTAGTGTAAGGAATTGCTTCCTGACAAATATTTCTGTTTAGTTCTCTTTCTTACTTGGCTATTTTTTCCCATCAGATTATCGATTTCTTCTGAATCTCTCTCTCTCTCTCTCTCTCTCTCTCTCTCTCTTTGTAATATATTTACATATATTGTTTGTGTGAATGTATATCCACACACGCACTCACACACATACACATATTATATATATGTGCATATATTCATAGGTGTATGTGTGTGGTGTGGGGTGTAGGTTGGAGCGTTTCGCTTTAGAAATGCTAGAAAGAAAGGCTCTAAAGCTATAAAAGCGAAGATCCTTCAGTCTTCATTAAGCGCGAATTGTATAGACGTTAGTCAGGTAACTTACACGAGTCCCTCACCAACATTTTAGGTCTGGTGGGGAATTCTTAGGTAATAATTCTCCTGGAGAATCCTTAAGTGCTGGTAATAATAATAATAACAATCCTTTCTGCTGTAGGCACAAAGCCTGAAATTTTGGGGGAGGGGAGTAGTCGATTACATCGAACCCAGTATGCGACTGGTATTTAATTTATCGATCTCGAAAAGATGAAAGGCAAAGTCAGCCGCATGCTGCCTTTTCAAATTTTGACACAAGGCCAGCGATTTCGGGGAGGGGTTAAATCGATTACATCGACCCCTGTACGCAACTGGTACTTATTTCATCGACCCCGAAAGGTTTAAAGGCAAAGTCGACCTCGGCGGGATTTGAACTCAGAACGTAAAGCTGGACGAAATGCCGCTAAGCATTTTGCCCGGCGCGCTAGCAATTCTGCCGAAGAAGAAGAAGAAGGAAAGCTATAT
>NC_068994.1:308159-310705 GCF_001194135.2 Octopus bimaculoides | reverse complement strand
ATATATATATATATATATATATATATATATATACACACACACGATATATATATATATATATATACACACACACACGATGTAGAATACCAATAAATGACTCTAGAAATGTTGGGATGATGAGGCAGCTGCTACTATTGGCCTGTTGCTATTGAACTGTTGAAAAGAAACGGGAAACTGGAGAAAACTGTTGAATAATGGCGTCAGGAATCAGTGTAAAACGTGTTTGTTGCTGTCATGCGCAGTGTCGTCGGGCCATTGACAAAGATGACAACATTGCTACATCATAGCTATGTTGACACTTGTAATGTGGCAGAAATATTTCAGAGTGATGGTAGTGGAGGTGGACGTTGTTCGATGTTTTCGTTGTAAAGCGCTGTGTGTGGTTTATGGCCTGGCCTTTTGTCAGTGTGATGCGGTGTGTGTGTGTGTGTGTGTGTGTGTGTGTGTGTGTGCTGAGTTGGACAGGATTTGTTTTGTATGGTTTATGGTGTACGGCTAACAATGTTTCCGGGGAGTGCGTTGTGTAGGGGGTGCGGTGTGATATTGAGCGTGTAAAAAAATATACCGGTGTGTGTATCTCCCCCCCCTCTCTCTCTCTCTCTCTATATATATATATATATATATATATATAAATATAAAGCTATCTTTCTGTATTGCTCTGTCCGTTGGTGAGAGTGTAGAGGATCTGCTGTTTGATTGTTTGGTGAATTCTGATTTTCAGATAGAATTAAATAAATGGTGAGCGTAAATAATGACTTCAAATTTTGGCTCAAGGCTAGCGATTTGAGGGAAGGGGCAAGTCGATTATATCAACTTCGGTACTCAACTGGTACTTATTTTATCGACCTCGAAAGGATGACAGGCAAAGTCGACCTCGGCGGAATTTGAACTCGGAATGTTAAACCAGAAGAAATATTTCAAACTAATGTCTATGACAGATTTTAAAAGTTTAGCTGTGAAAAACAGAACTGGGATTGTTGGAAGTTTAACAAAATCTACCGTATTGTTGATATATGGATGACAAATGATTAATTAATGTTTATTAATTACAAGTTGGAATTGGTTGCTCCTGAAAATGTTGACCATATCAACCAATGCATTTAGTGTAACGATGTGTAACTACAGTCATGTTTGGAGCGCTAACTCATAGGTCTGGGTCCTTACCAGCCATATTTTTAGCAATAATGTCTATACAGTTTGTCTGTGATCTGTGGAATCTACTAAGGATCCAACCAACAAACAAGATTTACCAGTTGAGAATACGAATGATTCCACTGACACGATTCCGTACAGTTTCCGTCGAACTTCATTCACAATTTACGAATCAAACTTCTTCTTGTCACAACCTGAACCCAAAAGATGCTCCATCTCTCAATTGCTATATTTGAGATATTATGGCATCATCTGAATATATCGAAGTGTAGAGAGAATAGTGATGCCGAGTACTGGTCAAATATTAACCTCTCCCCAGAAATTGCT
Organism: Octopus bimaculoides; assembly: GCF_001194135.2. Taxonomy (NCBI): domain Eukaryota; kingdom Metazoa; phylum Mollusca; class Cephalopoda; order Octopoda; family Octopodidae; genus Octopus; species Octopus bimaculoides. Next base: position 309,226 of record NC_068994.1, on the reverse strand, counting down.
GGCCTTGTGCCAAAATTTGAAACTAATGTTACAATCAGACATAAGGCAGCGAGCTGGCAGAATCGTTAGCAGGCCGGACGAAATGCTTAGCGGCATTTCGTCCGTCTTTACATTCTGAGTTCGAATTCCAACGAGGTCGACTTTGCCTTTCATCTTTTCGGGATCATTGGTTATAATTGATGCTGCGGTCGACTTGAAGGCGATAGGGATGAGATTCGAGTAATGAAGACAGTGTTAGCATTGAATGAGGTTGAACTGGCAGAATCAGTGGAGCATCAGCTGAAATGATGTATGATATTTTGTTACATCTCATTACTTTCTGGTTTCAACCTTATGAAAGTCAACTTTACTTTTCCTTCGTTCGTTGTTCCATAAAATAGATACCAACGAACTATTGGGGGGGGGGACATATAGTCGATTGTAACCTTTGACTCGTTGTGCCTGTCAATTTTAACCCTTATCGATCTGTCATAAAATACATTTTGTATCGTTACATATCTTCTATAATATATAAACTCGATATCATCTGCATGTGTTACCTTATCAGTATTCCACTGCTGAGAATGGATGTCACGGTGGACTATTTCACTAAAAAGTTCTAGAAGGACAGCAGCTGATATTCGATACACTAGATTCCAGAACATATTTAGTATGTGTGTGTGTGTGTGTGTGTGTGTGTGTGTGTGTGTGTGTATGTGTGTGTATAGACTGATATGGAGACGATACTTGGACAACACCTACGGTTCTCCATAGGAAATGTGTCTCAGCTATTCATCTTAGATATTTGGTTCCATTAACCGACTCTCAAACCATCGATGCTGTATACACACTGTAACTGTTTATATAAGTACACATATGTGATAGTTGTGTATATACCCTTGTGTATTTTACGGACACATGTATGTTTGTATCTATGAAAGGTGTACACACACACGTACATACACAATACATACATATATACTTATATATATATATGCATATGTATTGGTATACATAAATTCACACACACACACACATACCCATTCGTATTTGATTGTAAACAGGTGCATACATACATACATACATAT
>NC_068994.1:306960-308149 GCF_001194135.2 Octopus bimaculoides | reverse complement strand
ATATATATATATATATATGTGTGTGTGTGTGTGTGTGTGTGTGTGTGTGTGTGTGTGTGTGTGTGTGTGTGTGTGTATACAAGTGAGTAGACTATTAACCACAGGTGTTTTGACAAAATGTGTTGAAGGAATATTATTTTCTTATTAGTTTTCTATAATCATCGACAAATATCGCTGCCACCTTCTTTGCCCTGTTGTTAACATTCAACTCGTTAGATACAACACGGTTTCCTAATGCTGTGTCGTCTGCTCGTCCAATGGCGGCAACTTGAGCACTCCTACTGAATCAATCTTCACTAAAGGCAATTTATTCCTAGTCTCCTCTTTTAACATACCCTGATGTCAAATTGAATAACCTTATTTGTCGGGCGGACCTTAATTGCCGACATCAATAGACGCAACCTCCCTTTCCTACCTTTTCTGCTTTTCTTATAATTCTTTTTACATTTAGACTCCCATCTCATCATTTTCTATAGGAGTTTTTCTTTCTTTCTTATATACACACGCTTACAGTGTGTTTGTGTGTATGGCCGTCTACTCTCCAGGGAGTATATCAAGTGTCCTTTAGAAAATTTGAAAACTGAAAAAAATATTAAAGAGTATCACCGTTCGTGTAGTCGGAGTAGCTACAAGAAAATCGTTGATGTCTCAATCAGAAATTATTGTTGTGAGACACTCTAGAGGAGGGGTAGTACACATTTGATCGATATTATTTCTAATCAACTGAAGAGGATCACTTGTAGTGCAAAAGATAAACACTAAACACGAGTCTCAGTGACTCGTGTTTTGTGCATTGGATGGAGTGGTGGATATATTAGTGTAGTTGGTGGGGGGAATATGTTAATGTCAAGGATGTAGTATCTGGTTAAAACAACCGAGGCAAATTTTAGTAAGGCGAAAAAACAGAGCTTATTGTCTTCTGAATTTCAAGAAATGACAGCAAACGAGAGATGACACACTTTATCAGGATTATCAAAGACGATAGAGAAGGCAATTGAATTGAACTTCGAAGTCCCTGCTAACGGTTCTTTCTTAAAATAATGCGAAACACTTATATATGTTGAATGATTCTTGAATTAACGTTTCACTATTTTTATATATGACTACACATAAGCATAAACATCAATATATGTCACCGCGTGTGCATTTGTGTGTATGTGTGTGTGTGTATATATATATATATATATAT
>NC_068994.1:303292-306843 GCF_001194135.2 Octopus bimaculoides | reverse complement strand
TATATAAATCATATATGAGTATATGCATATATATGTACATATATGTACATACCTTCATCTACATCTATATATAGATGCATATCTAGGTACATGTCGTTGCAAAAAAACATGGACAAAATGATAAACAAGGTACAAAAAACACACAGGCCACATAGAGAACATACAGGCCGTGGGGTCGGAGCATACCTGCTTTGAACACCTCATCTTGTAATTTATTGTTTGTAATTTACTGTGTTGTAATTCATTCGATTTCATTATACACGTAAAATTTGATTATATCATCCGTTTGTATGTGATCCCGAGCATGTTGTATTGTCCCCTCCATGTTGGCCCGCGTGGGTGATAAAAAAAAGACTGATCCCCAAATCTATTCAGTTCGTGCCAGTCACGAGGTTGTTCAGCTGATCCTCTACATTGCAGAAATTGCCTTACTATTTTTAGCGACTAAACTTCTTCGAATTAGCTCCTTTCCCTGTTATTACATTTTAAATGTCCTAAGAGGGAGTTTTTGTTAGCTGATTACTTAGATAATTCCAGTAGATTAAAATTTTGCAATACGCTGTTTTACATATGTGAAACCGACCGTAAATACGGAGGGAAGACCCCTATCATGAGGTGCATACTAAGCAAGAGGAGGAGGAGGAGGAGGTGGGACTTTATGTGAAGGGTGTCAGACAAGTCTTGTAGTATTGCAAAACTCGAATGTTCCTGACATTAAATATTTACAGCCCAGAATGAGAGTTGGAAAAGGATAAAAGGCGAGTGAGAGCCAGTGTGAGTACGTCTATGAGAGGTTGTTTGATCTGTTAGTAATAACGACCAAATCTCCCTCAAAGCACAACATGGCGTCTTCGAACAGGTTTGACCTTAGGTTATCTTCAGTCAGATATATCCTGACTTTTCGTAACAATAACATGGTGGCGGTGGTGTTTCGAAAGGGGTGGAGGAGGGCAAATGAATTCTATGATAGACGATGATGGAAGTCTCTCATCTTACGCAGCCGGTATGTGGCGCCACTGTATCTTTTTTAGTCCACTCAGCCGCTAGTTACCTCATCAATCATGTGATCTGTGAACCAGCCAACCGTACACACCACACACCTCTCTTTTCCTTCGCAACTGCTACGACTGCGTAGTATTTTGTTCTATTTTTACAATTAGTCCATTCAGCGTTTCATAAGAACCCCACCGCCACCAGCAGACTGTTGTCTGCACACCTTAACAGACAGGTGGCGAGTGGAAGGGGAAGAAGGTTCTACACAGAAGTGATAACCCATCTATCACTGTATGACGAACCTTAACAATTTTACATTGACTCCACCTAATTATCTCCCTCCGTCTCCCCCTCTCTTGGGTCGAAACTGGGACGTCTGGCACCAAAACCAACATTTCACAAGATCTTCGAAAAAGGAGATTCAGTTTGTTGAATCGAGGTTATCGAGTACAAAGCCTAACAGTTTCCTATGAATAGTGTGTGTGTGTGTGTGTGTGCGTGTGTGTGTGTGGTATCACTGGATGCACAGATGAGTAGAACCTATGTACCTATTTATTGTGTGAGTGCTGTGTATTAAGTCTATAAAATTGTGCATAAAGTATATAAAGTGTATATATAAAGTGCATTAAGTAATCATCGTATTCCAATTTCCTTCACTTTTCAATGAGTAGCAGATGAGCGACTCTCTTTCCATCCACACGCAACACAGGAAGATAGGCTTTCAGGTATTTTGCATAGTTTTCCAGAAACAACCCGACAGGCTCACCATTAATTCCGGGAAATATTCACGGGTCCCGCTCGTCTTTATAATAGTTTAAGAAGTTTCAACCGCGAACTTCCTATCTTTATTATCTCCTTCCCACCCTTCGCTAAGTCCTGATTCAGAAGACTCCTATTCAAGTGCGTTCCATCCGTGACTATTCCGATCTTTATTCAGACATTTTATATCTACCATTACATTAAGAGTCATTTCATTTTTAATGCGGTGTGTAATTTGAGAGAGATTTGCCTGCTATTTCTAGAAACCGGTGACATCGAATAGGGTAAACACCTAAAATCGGAAAATCGTGTATCAACCACAGCCGGTGTCTTGAGAAAGTCCGTAACCTCGTTTGTTGAATGGAACACCCAAGTTGTCGTTGTAGTCGTGAGAAATTCAGTAGACGGCGCTATTGTTCACCTTTTCTCTTATAAAATAAGCCAAGGATGGCCTCGTGTTGGTGGGGTTGGGGGGGGAGTGTCAGATCACTGAGGGATCCACTAAAGGTCATTGATGTCATTTCTTACAGTTACTGGTGTCAGTGGTGGGAATGCGGCCCTACTGGGGCATCGCCTTCAAGAGTTTCAGTGTATTTGAGTTGTGTGTATATGCAGGTGTATGTATGTGTGTGCAACAGTTTGTAGATGTTTATGTGTGTGTGTGTGTGTGTGTGTGTGTGTATGTGCAAATATGTGAGAATCTGTCTGTGTGTGTGTATGTGTGTGTATGACAGAATAATAGCTGGTAGTGCGGTTTAGCCCAAGGTCAAGCGACGACTAGTTAGACCTATGATCAAACCACTAAACAACTTTGACAATCCAGTGTTATTAAGGCACCAGCAAGAAATGTGTCTTCTTTCTTAAGGGAGACGATGTTTATAACATGCACAGACGGGGGGATGTGTAACTGCAGTGTGTGTGTGTGTGTGTGTGTGTGTGCGTCTGGAGCTGTAGACTGTGATGTGTCATGTGAACAATATTTCCTAAATCTCTGCTACATTCTATTTGAGTGGAGAAATTCAATGGATACTATTTTCTATCTTCATAAAAATGAAATGAAAGGGGGGAGGAGGTATGTTTATGGAGGAGGAGGAGGCTGGGTTACGGGGTGGGAAGTGTGGCGAAGGACGAGGGGTTGAGGTAGAGAAGTAGCTGAGGATAAGAAATGTGGAACAGAAGGGGGGGGAGGAGTTTGAATAATGAAAAGATAAGGAGAAATAAAAAGAGATGATGACGACGATGATAATGATGATGATGCCAAGAAGAAGAAGAAGAAGAAGAAGATGAGGAAGAAGAAGAAGAAGAAGGAGAAGAAGAAGAAGAAGGAGAAGAAGAAGAAGAAGAAGTTGTATAAACGTATGAAATAAAAGAGTTATAGGAAGAGTGTATGACAAAGTGAATCTGTTTGGGGAGAGAGAGAGAGAGAGAGATGGAGATATCGAAGCAGGGGAGAACGAGAAGAGGAGAAGTAGAGGAGGAGGAGGAGAGGATTTCAGTTAAAATAGATTTGAATGGCTTAAGGAGAGGAGTGCTAATTACTTTGTATGATTGGACAAAGCGAAGCGAGTGAATATTGAGTGATTGGAATGTTGAAGAGAAATTAGAAGTTCATTCCATTGCTTGTTGACAACAAAACAACTCTTTCCCGCGGCGACCATTCTTAAACTCAATATGGCGCACATTTCAAATATTTGACAACGTCAGCCTAAACACAACATCTTTACACATCGTTTCTTGCTACACACGCACACACACACACACACACACACACACACACACACACACACACACACACACAC
>NC_068994.1:302010-303143 GCF_001194135.2 Octopus bimaculoides | reverse complement strand
CACACACACACACACACATATACACACATGGGGCAGTATCTGTTATTTTCTGTCATAGACTGCCTCTGTAGAAGTCTTGATATACACACAAATACACACGCACACACATAATTTGTACTTAAAATGTCTACTGTATACTAAGTATATATGTGTGTGTGTGTGTGTGTGTGTGTTTGTGTGTGTGTGTGTGTGTATGGATAAATGGATGAATGGATATGTAATGTTCATATACGATTATGCACAACCGAAAATAGAAGATTATATGGATTAAAATTGATAAATTGATACTCGGGGTTGATGCAGGTAAAGCAAATATGAGTGCTTTACATTAAATACATGATGGTGGGCGATGGTATATCGGCAGAGAAGTATGGAAGCCAAGCGTAGCAAGACGAGCGACGTTGTCAAAAAATATTGTAGACACAACAGAATATGCTTCAACACACGAACTCACATAAAGAATCTTGCAAACCAAGGGTTTCTTTCAGTTTCCGTCAACCACATCCACTCATAAGACTTTGGTCGTCCCAAGGATATAGTAGAAGACACTTGAACAAGATGCCACGTAGTGAGACTGATCCCGGAACCATGTGGTTGGGAAGCAAGCTTCTTACCACACAGCCACTCACTCCTGCACCTATTATAGCACAGATATCATTTTTGATGACGTTATATAGCATTTCATTGTGTAAAATATTTATATATCTTAAAATATTTTGGCGTCAGCGATATCAAACTCCAGATGTTGTTGTTGTTGTCGTTATCGATTTCTGAAATGATGACGATGATGATGAGGATGAGGATTGTGGTTGGCCCAAAACGTCGGAGACAAAACAAGGACGAAATATATTAAAAATGTGAGATTCACATCGGGTAAAAAGGGCAAAAATCAACAATAACAATAAGCTATGCCACAACCGATTCTTCATAACGGGGGCAGGTGGAGGGGGGGATCCCCAGGCCTGGATTACTCTGACATAGCAAAAGCCTTCTCTCGGGTCATGCCACCAGCCTAGAGTTACGGAATTAGTGAGGACCAATTTAACTGCGCCAGTTTCGTTACTCTCGTCCAGTTTTCATACATTTTACGAAGGACAACCTCCCTCTCTCACTCTCTTTCTCCCCCCCCCCCC
>NC_068994.1:300838-302000 GCF_001194135.2 Octopus bimaculoides | reverse complement strand
CTTACCTTTCTCTTAAAATTATACTTGCAGAAGTGGATGAGAGCTTTTGCTTAAGAGGAAATGATTTGTTTTCAAAATCTTCAACTGTGTCCATAATACAACTTCCATGGCCGTAGTCACCGCACACAGGCGAACTCTCTGCTCTTCCCTCGCCAAAACCATGCAGTGTTTCCATTGCCCTGATTCATTCATCTGACAGCCAAATGCGTCAAACGCGTAAATAGCAGTTTATTATATCAGCCACATGTTGACGATAGTTTATTTTGTGTAGGTCGACTTCATCATCTGCACACATCTCCGAAATGATCAGTTGCTGGTGGTTCCAAAAATGGCCATATCTGTAGAGTTTTATCCCAGACATGACGGTAGCCGCACCTCCCCCCCCCCCGCTATAACACTGAAGGATCAAATATTTTTGGAGGTTTTTCACAATCAAGACTTAAGGACCTTTACAACAGATTAATAATCATCATCATCATCATTTCTCACAGATACATCTGCATCGATAGGAGTGGGGAAAAGTAGAGATGTATTTAGCCTCAGGGCTGATATCATCGGTCCTGGAATTATGGAAGTCATCGTCAACAGCAGCACGATTTGAACTCAGAATGCAAATAGACGCAAAGAAATACTAAAAGAATTTACACATTCCATGTTCCACCCTCATACTCTACCTACTCTACCATCTATCGCCCCTTTAATAATAATAATAATAATAATAATAATTTTCATATTATTATTATTGTTATTATCAATATTATTATTAGCAGCAGTAGCGTTGTAGACTCTAATAAATACAATCCAGTGGCAGTTAAGAAGCAGCGACACATCCCCTAAATCAATAAATAAACACAAGAGGTCGCTGGCAGTGTTGTGATGAGCGTCCATTGTATGAGATAAACGGTATCACGTGTTGTATGAGGTTGGCTGGTGGCTGGTGGGGAGGTGTACTGAGATGTCGGTGGGTTTAAGTAAACACTGGCGAGTAATTGAAAACACTTCTTCTTCTCCTTCATCTGTCAACGTCATCAAAGCTGAATATAACTTCGAGTCAGGAGCTGGTGGGGAAAGTAAGGGTATTCTTGTATCGGTACGTGTGTGAGTTTGTGTGTGTGTGTGTGTGTGTGTGTGTGTGTGTGTGTGTGTGTATGTGTATATATAT
>NC_068994.1:299052-300445 GCF_001194135.2 Octopus bimaculoides | reverse complement strand
TATATATATATATATATATATATGAAAGAAGGTTTGAAAACATATATATATATCTTCTCACACCTTTTGCCAGCGCATATTTTCCTGTAAAATAATTTCTAAACTCCAGAAGTTGTGACACCCTCCACCCAATTAGTAACTTTAACCACACCTTTACAATTTGGTGAATATCAAATGCTTGGTCAGGCAGCAGCAGTGGCCCTTTTCAGAGTGTCCAAGACTGGGGGTGGGATTAGAGAAAGACATGCCTGGACCCAGCCAGTGTACCTAGGGCTAAGCGGTTGTGTTTAAATGGACAAGGGATTAAGTGCACCATGCAACAGCAACAACCATCGTCCCCCTCCTCCCCCTCCAATGGTCTTCCATACAGTTTCAGTCAACAAACTGTCCCTGGTCACAGTTTGGTTGATTGAAGACTCTCGTAGAAGACACCGTTGATGCCAAACAATGGGATCGAACTAAGAAATTTATACTTACGAAGCGAACATTTTGGCCCCAACAACCATCCCTACCATTCCAGTTGCAGTCAATTTTCTTGAGCGCAATGAAGCGGGATTTATAAACTTTCTTTATTTTCCAAATATTCTTTTATTACATTTCAGTTAGAGAAATGTTAGAGAAATTGAGCGAGAGTAACAAACAATATCAAATGAGAAGGGAAACGCTTCAACGTCGCCTCTGGATCAAAGTGTCTCTCCCCTATCGTTCTGGTTTGACATGTTACATTCTATATATATATATAAACTATATATTTTGAAATTGCATATAAACGTAGGTGTGTATAGGATAGAAAAAAACTTGTGTTTTTGTATGATATGGTCATCAAACTAAATCCCCCTTTTGTTTCTTTTAGATTTTGCCCTTCAAACTTCGAAAATGTTTCCCACATCTATCAAGATTTTTTTACTTGTCTTTCTTTGTGGCCAAAAACTAAAAAAATATATTATTATTATAATTATTATCATCATCATCATCATTATTATTATTATTATTATTATTGTTACTGTTATTATTATTATTATTGTTCAGTAGTTTTATTTTTATAACGTGCTTTCATTTCACTCCCGAGCGCAGCTCTGTGCGCTTTGGGTATGTGCTGTGGTTTGCTGTGGTGCTCTTATGTTTACTGTATTGAAAGTGTTTTGCGTAGAATGTGTGCAGTACCCAGTAGTGCAATTTTCTGTATGTTATATATATTTGTAAGTCCTGGTGTTTTTGTTATGTATTTGTCTGAATATTTTTTTATTATACCTAAGGCACCTACTATGATAGGAATTGTTTCTGTTTTTAGATTCCACATTCGAGTTATCTCTATTTCCAGGTCTTTGTATTTTGAAAGTTTTTCCATTTCTTTTAGAGAAACGTTGCTGGTATTGATACATCAATTAGAAAG
>NC_068994.1:295848-298844 GCF_001194135.2 Octopus bimaculoides | reverse complement strand
ATCTTTTTTCTGTTGTTATTCCATAATGTTGGCATAGCTTCCAGTGTATATAGGTCCCAGCTCTGTCATGTCTGTGAATATATTCCTTCTTAGCCAGGACTGGGCAGCCAGAAATAATATGATTTATTGTTTCTTGTCCATCTCCACATATTCTACAGTTAGTTGTTATATTTCTTTTCATTATGTGTTTTTGGTAATTTCTGGTGGGGAGGCTTTATTATTGTTATTATTATTATTATTATTATTATTATTATTATTATTATTATTATTATTATTATTATTGCTGTTGTTGTTGTCACCGTTGCTGCTGTTCTTACTATTGTTGTTATTATCATGAAACAGGTACTCGAATGTGATATGCCTGCAATTCTCTGCCCCTGAAAAGTAAACATTTCCTCATATCTTATAAATATATTATAAGCACTTCAATAAGAACAATACTCTCTCTTTAAATAATATCGTATTTCAAATATCCAGCTACGACTAAATTCACACAGAGACTCGTCCCCCGCCCCACCCTAACTGCCAGAATATAATTGCAGAAACATCACGTTCCGTACACATAATGGCAAGAATCTAACAAAGCCACTTGTGTATAGAACAATAACAACTACAGTGGCCGCATGGAAAATACATTTAAAGCCAGATGCCCACAATTACTTCACTCCTTTATTGCTAAACGCAGAAATAAATTTCACCGCTTATTCCAGATGCATCGAGAATTTTAAAGAAAGCGAAATTATCAATTTCTCCTTTGCACTAGAATCTTGTAAGAAAATGCAACCCCATCCAAGAGGTACAACTTAAATTTTACAAACTTCTCTGCCTTGATTTGATGTCTCAATATATCAAACAGTTAATCCGAAATATTGTCTGCATGCAGGAATAGCAACAAATTCTTCCTTCAAAATTTAACAACACGTTTAGCTATCCTCACCCTCAGCCTACCAGCCACTCAGACTGTTAGTTAAGTACCTCCAGTGACACAACATTGTAATATTTCTCTCTCTCTGATATACAGTAATCACTTGACCACCACTTGCTCTCTCACATAAATCTCTCTCTCTCTCTCTCTTCTGTACAAACAACGGGCAGACAGGTCATGCTGCAGTCATCATCTTAGCCCTCAGCCATCAAAAGACAGTCATTTCTACCAAAACATCTGATCCACTGGCCAAAGCCGACCAGTGCAAACAAAGCAATTTGTTATCACGTGTCCCTTTCATTCAGTGGAAAAAAGTTCTTCCGTTTAGCTTTCTTGTTGCCTGAAGAGTTGCATATGAAGAGAAACTGAGCGGCGACAGAGTAAATCCTTTATGTATTGAGTACTTTTTCTCCTGCTGGTTTTTCCCAGACCTATATGTGTGTGAATGTATGTACGTGTATATATGTATGCATGGAAATGTATGTGCGCGCGCCTGTGTGTGTGTGTGTGTAGATGAATGCATGTCCAATATTAAAGTCGAAATTAACTTCCCAATGGCTGGTGGTACCGCAAAAACCAAGACCATACACCTGAATATCCAATACAATATTTCTGTCATAATAACCTGCAATAAAGTCGATATTTCATTTGTATAACTACCACAGTATGGTGTGGCTTGTAGTCAATGTTGTATGCATCTCACAATACAGAACTGTACAGCAGAACTGTGCACAATACAGAACTGTACATTGAATGATGGGGCATGGCTACCGCAACACCCTACGGCAGACTCAAGCCCTGGACCTAAACTCGAAAAGCTTTCAATTTTAATTCCTTATTGTAGACATTCCACTCTATGAACAAGAAAAACACTCTTGGGAAAGACATGAATACCTTGTAATCTTTTCATTTCTGTCATGTAATCTTTACTTTTTGATTTCACCTTTACTCGCCAATGAAGCTGCAACCGTGTGACCACTGAAACTGACAGAGATAGCACCCAAATGACCCTCGTAGAATGCTGTAGTCCTCGATAGCTTGTAGACTGTCTTGATAAAAGACGAGAATGTCTTCTTCGGTCGTAAGTTTGCTAAATCAGAGCTGATTTCGGGCAAAGCAATAACTTGTTCTTATGTTGGTGAATGTAACATAACGGGTGTCTGTGTGTAGGACAACCCGCCGCCACTCTACTAACCTCACTTTCTGAAGGGAGACAGCTGCCTCACCAAAATGAAGTGAGAAACCTATTTTATTTTTGATATTTACAAAAGGAAAATAGTTTATATATCTGCGTTCTGGTTTCGAATCCAGCCAGGTCAAAATTTATCTTTCCTCATTCCGTGCTCCAAAAAATATGTACCCGTTATGTAGTGGGATCGCTTTCTTCACTATACCCTCCCTCTCCAAAATACTGTGGTCTCGTGTCAAATTTAGGAATCAATATTTATTAGAAAAGTCAATGCCTCCAACCAAACCAAAATGTTGGCAAAAATGGTACTTAATGGGCAGTGAATGGGAGTTGAGTAAGACGAAGGCGTCGGTTCCATCAAATGATGAAAGAGAATTTACGAAAGAAGCAAGCACAAGATGAAAGTCAAATGATAGTTAACACAGCCATCCCTGTACAACAACTGCACAACATTAAATATAATCATACGTACGTAGATGTATGTGTGTGCGTATGTGTGTGTGTGTGTGTGAGACAGAGAGAGAGAAAGAGAGAGAAAGAGGAAGGTGCAAGTATGTATTTAACCTTTCTGTAGTGTATGAAAAGAATGGGAGGATCAAATGTGATAGGTGGCCGAGAAAGTAGGGGGAGAGTCGAATAGAAAGTGTTGACAAAGGCAGCACTGGCGCCCTCTGTTGTTCTTGCAGGGAGACACCTACCGGAAGTGAAATACCATTTCATCAGTCAGACTTGAATTGCTTGGTTAGGAGGCGATGAATCTAGAACTGCAGGTAAACACAAACGAACTTTCAGCGTGTCGATGTTTGGCACCAATCACCACCAACTTGTCCTATAACATATACACTTATAGAATCCTCTTTATATATATATATATATATATAT
>NC_068994.1:291701-295277 GCF_001194135.2 Octopus bimaculoides | reverse complement strand
ATATATATATATATATATATATATATATATATATATATATATATACATAGAGAGAGAGAGAGAGAGAGGGGAGAGAAAGAGAGAGGGGGGAAAGAAAGAATGAGAGAGATGGCTATATGTGTATATACACAAACATATGTATTATACACACAAACAGACACGCACGCATATATGTTTGAATGTCCGCATGCTTAGATATACAGACGACACACAACGTGGGGGTGGGGTGGGGAGAAAAGATGTTATGGAAAAATTGTGATGTCAAATTATCATTTCATTGTCTCCTCCACACACACACACACTACTCCCCTACCTCCCCATCCACCCTTGCTCTACACCCCTCTACACACATCCCAACCTGTTCTCTCGCCTTTAATCCAAGATAAGCAATTACCTTATTAACAGAATTACGAAAAAGAAAGGAGGAAAGAAAGGACGGAAGGAAAGGAAAATAATTATCGACTGTAAAAAGGAGGGAGGAGGGAAAGGGGAGGAGGGGAAGTTATGAATAACAATTCATTATCATCGTTAATTACATCTTCAGAATGGTTTTTATTGATACCCGGAATACTTCAACACTAGGAATTCACTCAATACTTGGGGTCCGTTTAATATATGTTACCTGACTCAGAGATCGAACCCCGAACCACTTAATCATTTTTTATGTTGGATACAAATGTAAGAGTAAATGGGCCTCCGTCGGTTGTTGAGAAGAATGTTGAACTGTTTAATCAATAAAACTAATTGCTGGTTGATATAGCGAGTTAGTGGCTGAGTATTCCGCAGACACGTTTGTCCCGAAATGAAATTCTCGGAGGGAATCAGCGTAACAAGGCTGTGTCTTTTGAAATATAGCTACAATCCATTCACGGGCTTCTGTACAGTCTCCGTGTCATCAACACCACTCACAAGGCGTTGACTGAACCCCGCGCTATGGAGAAACGCCTTCACTATGGGTTTTTTTCGCCATGGAGAAAAACCTTAAAAACCATACAGAGAGATTGAACCCGGTCTTCGTAATTAAGAAGTGAATTTCTTAACCATTCGGCCAAATAGCACCTACTAATAAATACAAACACACAATCATTCATTCATGTCTGCAGCCATGTGCGTGTATGTATGTCTGTGTGTGTGTGTGTGTTTGTGTATGCGCGCGCTTGTATATAAATGAGTGTGTGTGTATATTTTAGTGTTATATTTATATATAAATGTAGTTTGTGCTTTGTGCGTGTATATAGATATAAGTAGAAAATCATTCCGTACCCACCCCTTCTGACATAGAAGACTGATTACGAAACCAAGACTAATATCACAACACAAGACCACAATTAACAATCAATTTATACACATCACAGGTGCAAATCTGACGATGCAGAACTCTTAAGTCCAAGCGGTTTTGACCCGGAGACGACAACACCACTCGGCAGCGTCCCGAATGAGCAAGCAGCCTTATCTAGGGAGAGCACTGCTTGCTCTACATGGAGAAGGGTCTAGAAAAGGTGGCCTAAAGAAAGCTTGTCTCATACACACACAGTTGGCAAACCGCGGCCAACGAGCATCTTTTTCATGCGGTTGAATACCCACAATTACAAAGAGGACTCCACACACCCCTCAAATATTGCCACGGGTCTGAAGATTACATGTTGGAACGTCAGAACCATTCTCGACCCAGGCGACAGAGGTCGCCCAGAACGCCGATCCGCTCTCATTGCACATGAACTGTCCAGAGTAGATATTGATATCGCAGCCCTTAGCGAGGTCCGACCGCGAAAGGAAGACAGTCTGAAAGAACATGCTGCCTGATACATCCTATATTGGTCAGGCAAACCACCATCAGAAAGACGCAGACAAGAGCTAATTCTACTCAGACCTGTGCAGACTCCTCCAGGGAACCCTGTCGATGATAAAGTCATAATCCTAGGAGATTTCTACGCCAGAATGGGCCGAGATTGAGAAACGTGGAAAGGAGTTCTGAGAAAGCATGGGGTTTGGAACTGCAACGACAATGGGCGACTCTTGCATGAGTTTTGCACCGAACATCCGTTCGTCATCACCAAAACGATCTTCTAGCAAAGAGACAACAACCTGGATGCATCCCCGATCAAAACACTGGCACCTCCTTGACTACGTCTTAGTTGCGTCAACGAGACAAGTCGAACGTCATGCACACCCGAGTGATGGCGCACCTGTCGCACACACAGAAGGGGCCCTGCAACACTTCATATCCTGCTTTGCAGAGGCCGCCCAGCTCTCCGGGCAGGAAATCAGCTTGCAAAAGACTGACGTCCTACATCAACCAACTCCTCAGGAAGAGACAAGATTCGAAATAAAAGGGATAAAAAATAATGAAAGGTCAAAAACTATATAAGCCACTGTGCCGGACGCTCCATCTAAGCGTGCCCCTTTGATGCAAGCCTGAAGAAGTATCCCTCTAATGTTCAAAACCGCAAACATTATGTAACTTTTCACATGGAATTTTTACGTGAATTGGCACAGAAACAATTATAACTGGTCATTAAAGATGTGATTAACACTTTTTTGCTTCTTATTTGTAATAGATGGATAGATTATTGCTACAAATATATATGCATATTTATACACATATACTTGCACATATACACTCACATACACACTCACATACATGTAGACAAATATATACATATTTAGATACACATACGCACACACATTTATACACACATACGCGCGCGCGCGCACACACACACACACACACACACACACACACATATAAGCATGTACACAACACAGACACGCGCGCGCGCACACCGCTAGATTTAGTGATCTTTAAAAGAAATGACAACGTTTCTTAAAATAAATTTAGTTAGTTCTGTTTATTCATAACTAAAATTCAATAAGCAATCTTTGCCTCTTCTCGGTTTGTTCTGTTTTAGTGCATGGGGTAAGAGCAATTGTTTATCTGGGTGGTCGTGGTTGGAGTGCCTGTTCAATCACGATAATCTGGCTTGTTTGCATGAGTTTTGTACACTGAATTGCAGTATTGACGGTAGAGGGTTGCTTGAGGAAACTTTGGCTACTATTTTTAAGCGATCCAGAAAAAGCACCTTCGTTGGCTGAGACCAACGGGTGTGGCATCGTGTGGCATCGTGTGGAAGCGGGTGGGGCTGTGAATCAGTGGTTCTCAGCTGGAGGTCCAGATGAGTGACGGGTGGAGGAGAAAGAATTGAATGGTTGTGGTAGGAGGAGCAGCCATTTGAAACCTGTGGGATAGCAGGAGAAGAGATGGTGGGAGGAGATATTACAACGAAAGGGACAGGATTTAGAGTGGAAACCTTGGAAACCTGGACCCCAAGTGACATACAACGGTGTTATTAAGTCATCCAGAGTAATTTGAAAGATCAGAATATTGATTGATTAAATCTCACCGGGTTTATACAACAACAGGTACAAATTACAGCGACCTCCATGTTAAGAAGTATTTTATCCTTGCAACAAAATATTTACTCCAGCCAATGTATTGAGTTCAGATAAGTCTGTGTGTGTGTGTGTGTGTGTGTGTGTATATATATATATATACATACATATACATACATATATATA
>NC_068994.1:287505-291691 GCF_001194135.2 Octopus bimaculoides | reverse complement strand
ATATATATATATATATATATATATATATATATATATATATATATATATATATACATACATACATTATGTGTGTGTGTGTGTGTGTGTTATGCATATATATATATATATATATCTAATCATAAATGTTAATGGATATCCCTTCCTCAATAACAAATTAATATAGATGTAAAGCTATACATAATATTTAAAAATGATCTATACACACCTAAAAGTGGATGTGTATATATGTTTGTATGTATATATGTAACTGTGTGTATCTATGGATGATTGAAACTATGTCTGTATCCAAAGATGAATATAGACACACACGCCTACGCAGAAACGTAACGTATGGCTATGTATGTGTGAGTGTATACATACTTCTATGTGTGTGTGTGTGTGTGTGTGTGTGTGTGTGTGTGTGTGTATGCGTATATAAATATAAGTCAATGGAGTGTTGTGTGAGAGTTGTTTGGCGTGAAATATTTAATTAAGTGCCAACTAACGGCCATAAAATAGAGTGAGTTCAGTGAAATGCTACAGTAATCCATAACGGGAGAAGCAATAACATAAGGAGAGTCACTGATTGAAATGTAAGGAGAAAATACGGCCATAAAATGGAAATTAGGGATTAAGAAATTTATCGCCAGCATTTTACAGGCAATATAATATTTACTAGTTTCAGGGGGTAACGGTTTCTCACCGATGTACTCTTGTTGTTGTACCCGTGGTTAGACGTCTTTCAGCGGATCTATAATGGAAACCAGTCCAGCCATGAGCATCCAATCCTATTTTCTCGAGATACACGCATAGCTTTGGAGTTAACCACGTGATTACGTAACTACAACCACGTGATTTCGGTTTCAGCTCCACATCTGGGCAACTTCACAAGTGTTTTCTACCGTAACCCCACACCAACCAATGCATTGCGAGTGGATCTGATAGACGAAAACTGTATGAAAAGACCATCGTGTGTGTGTGTGTGTGTGTGTTTCTGCGTTTGTTCCCAAAATATACCGATAGAATAAGTACCAAATTTAACAAATACTGAAGATGGTTGGGCTCTTTGATTGGACGGTTGATGATATATATAAACGCACACCACCACGTGTACACATATATGCTCATACATAGAAAAATATAGATACAAGCACATAGACATACAGACACACTTGCGCGCGCGTGCAATTTTCAAGTAAAACAAATGTAGGTATATAGAAATACATATCCATGCAGCAAGAACGCGGAGACATTTCAATGTAGACAGGGACTATAGAGACGCACAGAGGCCATAGACATAACTGTGTACGTGTCTTTAGCCTTGTATTGATACAAGGATGAACACATACAAATATATATATGTGTATGTGTGTGTGTGTGTGTGTGTGTGTGTGTGCGCGTGTGTATGCACACACCTACACACATATATCTATATATCTATATCTACACAGAGTGATGCCATCGGTGAAGAGGTCAGGTGGAGGGTGAAGCCAGGAGATTACCACACCGAGTGGATTGTCGCTGAATAAACCATTCACAACAACAACAACAACAACAACAACAGCAGCATGTGTTTGGCAGACTTTGTTTTTACACCCGGTCTGAGGCTTGGGAACTTTTGTATATACAGCGCCCCCTAACTTCTGTGACCTTCACAGAAGGGGGCATTGTTGAATAGACATCATACGTACCTTTAACTAAAAACATGTTCACACACACAGACACACAGACTAAACCCTACATATCAATTCACGTCTTGTCTTATAAGGTTTTCCACAAGAATATTCGCGCGCGCGCACGCGTTTTATATATATTCTTTTATTCTTTTATTCTTTTATTCTTTTATTTTTTTTACTTATTTGAGTTATCTGACTGCGGCCATTCTGGAGCATCGGTTTTAGTCGAACAATCAAACCCAGGACTTATTTTTCGTAAGCCTAGTACTTATCCTGTCGGTCTGTTTTGCCGAACCACTAAGTTACAGGGACATAAATACACCAACATCGGTTGTTAAAACGATGGTGGAGGGACAAACACACACACACACACACACACACACACACACACACACACACACACACATTTTATATATATATATGACGGGCTTCTTTCATATCCACTCACAAGGCTTTGGCCGACCCGAGGCTATAGTAGAAGGTACTTGCCCAAGGTGCCACGCATTGGGACTGAACCCGGAACCAAGTTTGGGATTTTTAACGAGACGCAATCCTTTATATATGGATGTACCTGATGAGACCCATAATCTAAAATCTATCCTGGAATCGATATAATCGATTAAAACGATAGATGGTAATGCCCTAGCATGGCCACAGTGAACTATTAAAGAAATAACAATGTATGTGTTTATATTGGGCGTTTTTTTTAGTGGCAAGTACCTTTATGTGGGAGGTAAAATTTGCAAGATGCCCCTTATCAAGGGAGATAACCCATTGACATCAGTTGACCTGATATGTTTTCTAAATGAAAGATTAGTTTCTGAGATATTTCAGCAGGAAGCGCTGACTCCAGGATCAGTATTAGATTAAGACTATCAGTCCACATATATATCCCTGCTCCTCCCCACCTACATAAGCCCCCATAATCTGACATTACCCCACAGCCCCGTGCTGCATAAGTATCCTGTGCCACAAGTGCAATGTTAATGATCTTGAACTATCTCCTAATTAGGTTAAATATTTCAAGTTCTGACTTGAATTCTTCTAATTAAGATAACTTCTGTGTGGCTTATTAAAAGTATTGGTGGTGGCGGTGGTGGCGGGGCGTGGAAAACTTAGAGCGCCGACCTAAATCCCCTACCTTATTATCTTGCGTTTACATGACGTCAAACTATAGATTTACATTAAGTTACTCCTAAATATTTATGTTCCGATGAGGAAATGTGCTGCGAATGGTCCGTGTATCTTGTTTTTCTTTAGTTTCCCCCGTTTGTTATCGTCTGTTTTTCCTTATGTTGTTTTTGGTCATGTTCTTTTTGTCCCAGTCCCTTGGTTTATATTTTGCTAGACTGGATTCGATCCTGTAACCTTTACTAGAAATGTTTGAAGTCATTGACATTACTGCCTTTTCATTTAGAAATAAAGTTTTCTGGTTCGAATCCAGTCAGATGCTATGTATTTATTTCTTAAGAGATTCTCTGACGACTCTTACCAGCCTGGCCCACCACTATCCAATCATTCTTCTCCATTGGTGCAATGACTCGAATTTCGTTTTCACCATATTGTTGTTGCTGCTATTCTTGCCTCTGCTGTTGTTGTTGATGCTGTTACTGTTCAACTCCATCTCAAACCTGACTTAGCAGACCAATGGCCAAAGATATTCTAACCGTCATCATTCTTTGCTTCTCGACATTTCTAGGACTTCATTATCCAATGGGCCCTTCATTATCCAATGGGCCCTTCATTATCCAATGGGCCCTTCATTTAAAGTGTGATTTCAGCGAGATTTCACTATTTTTGTTTTTTTTGTCAACATTAATCATAATTGATTTCCTTGGTATCTGAAGGTCATGGACGATGTCCCCCCCCCCGCTTCTCAGAATTTAATGAATCAAAAAAGAGAAAGGACGGCAGCGCGGCACAACCCTTTCCCGGACTCCAGGCAATATATATATATGTGTATATATAGTGACCTTGCCCGAATACTGCAAGAGAGAGAGAGAGAGACGAGCATACCCCTAAATGTACCCAAGGATGATGTACTGGTAATCAACCGAGTATCGGATTAAATTCCTCAAAGTCTTAAACATTAAAATTTAAGTAACAGCCAATACAGTTTGTATGCATCCTGTGTGACCAGCATCTATTTAGCACTGACTGAACTCGTTATCATTACTTTCCGCTGTTTCATCAACCATTCTTTCACATCCATTCACTACCTCCAATTATCCCTGCATTAGAAATGCTTCGGTTGTGATAACGTTAACCAGATCTGATCAAATCTTTGTAAATCCAAGCAAACTCATTCAAATGCAGTTTGGCGTTTCAACCTCAAGTCAATTATTTCGGCGCAAACGGTGTTTTTCGTGGATAGAAGGTTGCTTACAGAGCTACAGAGCAGTTAATTATAGACGGCTTCCTTCCCCCTCCTCCTCTTCCTCACCAATAGTTCCGTGTCCAAGTGGACACAAAGAGAACGGCTTAATTGCTTGCCTTCAGTATCACTTCGCAAAGGAACAACGGGGAAAGGA
>NC_068994.1:285547-287246 GCF_001194135.2 Octopus bimaculoides | reverse complement strand
TCTGTCTGTCTGTCTATCTATCTATCTATCTATCTATCTATCTATCTATCTATCTATCTATCTATCTGTCTGTCTGTCTGTCTGTCTGTCTGTCTGTCTGTCTGTCTGTCTGTCTGTCTGTCTGTCTGTCTGTCTGTCTGTCTGTCTATCTATCTATCTATCTATCTATCTATCTATCTGCCCCCTCTCGTCGCTTCTGAACGTATTGACTCTTGAGTCACTACTGTGGAAGCTGGCGACGCTGAAGGGCATCCCACAAGAGCTGGGATGCGGGAGGAGCGTGTCTGCATACGCGGACGACGTCACCGTAATAGTGTCGAGCCCCAAGCACATCGACCTGGTCGGCGAGACACTAAAAGAATACGAAGCGATAACGGGAGCAAAAATTAACCGCGGAAAAGTCAGTGGGCTTGCTGCTCGGCACCTGGAGAAGCAAGTCCATGCCATCCAACAGCGTTTCCATCGTGGGACGCTGGGCCGACGGACCAGATAAAATGCTCGGTGTCTTGTTCGGTCCGGACCTCCAAATGGAGAAGAACTGGGGCGAAATAACGACTAGTGTGGCCACTCTCACCCAGCAATGGGCCGAGAGGAAGCTATCTCTAAAAGGTCGGGCGGAGGTGGTGAACGCGTACATCGCATGCGTCATCGAGTACCGTCTGACCGTCGTGCCTTGTCCTGACCCTACCATCACCAAACAGGAAAGCATGCTCTTCCGCTTCTTGTGGAAGGGAAGCGTTCCGATGGTTAGGTGATCCATTTGCTGTCAACACCCGCTAAATGAAGGGCTAGGCATGCCGTGGTTGATGATGTGCAGACATGCGCTGAGACTGCAACATCTCCGGCGCCTCATAGACGACGGTGAACAGGTGTGGTCGCCGTTTGTGCGGCGCGCTTTCCCGCAGCTCGTCTCCTTGGTCGAACTGCAGTCGTGGATCGAACAGAGACCGAGGCGAGGCAAATGGTACCGCGAGTGTCGCGTTGCTCTCAAGCAACTCTGCCGTCCGGGACCAAACTTGTACGACTTCATTACAAACAAAGGCGTTCTATAGAGGATTAGTGGAGGGGAGGTGCGACGACGTTCTCGGGCAGAATCTGGGCGTCGACGAGAAGCACAACTTTCGGGCCGGGACCTATGGACAAGCACCAAAGATCCCTGGCCGGCAATGCTATTGAGAAGCATTACCTGTTCGGGGTAAGCTCTACAGGCACGGTTCGAGACACACCGGACGGACTTGCTCGAGATGCGGTCAGAGCGACGAAACCGTTCTGCACGCACTCGTGCAGTGTCCAACCATTTCGGACCTGTGGGCTTATGCCGAACGGCTGCTGTCACGTGTGGGACGAGTCCGCCTGTCGGCCGGGTCTATCGTGACAATTGTTCCGCCACCTTCCCTCAACCGGGAAGGTAAGGCAGTCTTCATCGTACTGGTAGCCATGGTGAAAGAATGTGTGTGGTGGACTCGAGAGAAAGGATTAGAGACAAACACTTACCTCTCTGGCCAATCGCTCGTCATCTTTTTCAAGTAACACTTGAAAAGGAAGGTGAGAATGGAGAGGCAGGTTTTGTCTCGTGAATGTTTCAAAAAAAAGGTGGGTGAATGGAGCAAAGATGGTGCGTGCGAGTGACGAAACCACTTTGAGCATGATCCTGTAAATCGAAAAGACAGAGAGAGAGAGAGAGAGAGAGAGAGAGAGA
>NC_068994.1:284388-285139 GCF_001194135.2 Octopus bimaculoides | reverse complement strand
ATATAGGTTTAGTGTATACACATACATATATGCATACGTATACATATATGGGCAGAGAACATCGAGAGATAGGCGGGAAATCTGACATACACGTGTATATACTCCTAGGTGAGCGTAAGGAGTAGTGTGTGTGAGTGTAAGTGTGTGTGTGTGATATAAACAGACGTACAGATTTCAAATACTAGCTAAATGTATAAAGTATCTGTCAGGCAATACAGGTCTGATGATACCAATCGCGTGCGCGCGACAGAGAGAGAGAGAGAGAGAGAGAGAGAGAGAGAAGGGGAGAGAGAGAGAAAAAAAGGTGGGGGGGGGAGATTTGAAATCCGTCACAATACGATTTTAATAAAACAGTTTTAACACACTCACAAACGCATCCATAAGTACAGACGTCTCACGTCTCTCTCGGTGTCTCTCTCGGTGTCTCTTTCTCTGAATGTCTGTCGCTCTATGTGTGTGTGTTTGTGTGTGTGTGTATATATATACATATATATATGAACTTTAATATTTATATTAAATATCTATGCATGAATGTATGTATACGTGTGTATGTGTGTGTGAGATATGTCAGCTAGCGTAAAGGTTGCCGAAAGAAGGCAACTTAATTATATACACACATCACGATTGGAGAGTAGTGGAAGTTTGGTAAGTTTTTCAACAAAGCTGTCGGATTTATGTCAGTCTTCATACGGACGTCTCACCCAATCGTGTGTGTGTGTGTGCATTATATATATACATATATATATATATA
>NC_068994.1:281653-284335 GCF_001194135.2 Octopus bimaculoides | reverse complement strand
GTGTGTGTATCGACACAAGGAATAACAATATTGGTGGAACATTCCCATCAAAACTTCCAAGTGTAAACACAACGGATCTGACAAGAGTTGTTTGGCACAGAAAATGATAAAACTCTCTCTCTCTCTCTCTCTCTCTCGCTCTCTCTCGCTCTCTTTCTCTTCAGTCTTCTAACCTGAAGACGAGGACATTCCTTTCAAAATCAACGAGAAACTGAATGTTTTCAGACTACTACTTCAAAACCTTAGGCCTTCACTATCTACATATATATATTATATACACTTTGCTTCATAGCCTGCAATCTTCTCTATCCAGGCTATACATTCACATTTATGCCTGTAATTATTGGTGATGATAGTAAATAGATGGCAATCTCCAAAGAAAGCTAACCGACATTTTACGAATATAATTTGTGGACGAAAGAGTAAAACTGTAAAATTTCAACCCGTAACTTCTTTGTTGACTAATGTGTGGAAGGGAGGCAGTTGGCCCCAGATTCGGCCTGAATGTTTACAAGAGAAGGGACTACATTACAAGCAGCAAAGGACTAGCATTTGGTGTAAAATGAAGATAGATCTATTTGTAACAAGATCTATTTGACGGACTTCTACCCAGTTTCTGTTTGCCAATTTCACTCACGAAGTTTTGTTGCTTCGGGTCTTTATTTAGACATTTTTTTCAGCTGAGGCGTGGTAGAATGGAATCGAAAACCAAAACGTTGCCCACCGAATTTCTTAATTACACAATCAAAACTTCGTCTATGGTCTCGAAACATTTCAAAATAAAATTTTTGGAATTTGAACTCAGAACGCAAAGACAGACGAAATACCGCTGAGCATTTCGCCCGGTTGCGTGCCAACGTTTCTACCAGCTCCCCCCTGCCTTAGATTTCAGTGAATATTGTGTGTGTGAAGGCGGCGAGCTGGCAGAAACGTTGGCACGCAACCGGGCGATACGCTGAGCGGTATTTCGTCTGTCTTTGCGTTCTGAGTTCAAATTCCGCCGAGGTCGACTTTGCCTTTCATCCTTTCGGGGGTCGACAAATTAAGTACCAGTTGCGTACTGGGGTCAATCTAATCGACTGGCCCCCTCCTCCAAAATTTCGGGCCTTGTGCCTAGAGTAGAAAAGAATGTTGTATGTGTATTGTTTCGTTGTTGCCAGGATCAACAGTAAAAGACTCCATCCAGCGATGGCATACTCACAATATTCATATGTGAGTGACTATAAGTTTCGTACTCTGATAGTACAATAGTCAGACGAGCTTGTAAAGCTTGCTGTGTACCGATTTTGCAATCATATAGGCTCAATTATTCTGAACCAGAATGAGTGCTGGATAGCACATGACACGCTGTCTCAGCTTGTCCGACTATTGTAGTATCCGAGTATGAAACTTATTGTAGCTCCCATGTAATCTTGTATTCATTAAACGATATATATTTTGTATGATGCTCCACTGATTTTTCCCAGTCTGCACACCCACATTATTATCTCTAAATATTCAAATCTGTTACAATAGTTTCTTTATTTAGTTTCCTTCACTCTAACCATATTGTGACACCCCCCCCCCTCTGATAATAATGCTAAAATGGAGCGCTTTCATCGCCCTCCTCTCTTCATTATGGTTGTTCTTCGTTAATCTTCTTTCGATAAAGAATTCAGTTAGCATTGCGATATTACTTCTTTGTTCTCCCGCAGATATTCCGTTTCTATTGAAATAATGATAACAAGAGAATCATGAGAGAAATGACAACAACAACAACAACAACACACTTTCTTATTAGCATTAAATTTAGCGGAGTGTGTAAGTTATGTTCCCTTGAACAGATCGAACTCAGCAAAGCAATTGCCTAGCTTCCCCTCCCCTATTGAATTTGTCAATAAATACAAAATGGCCTTTTGGGGTTCTATCAGATAAATATGATGAGAGGGAAAATGGGTGGGGGTACATCGATGGCGCTGGTGCGTGGATGTTATTATAAAGGTGTCTCTGGGCTATTTACATATCTAAAGGTATTGCTTTATCATCTGATATCGTAATGATGATGACGATGGTGGCAGTGGTGGTGGTGATGACGATGACGATGGTGGCAGTGGTGGTGGTGATGACGATGACGATGGTGGCAGTGGTGGTGGTGATGGTCAGGGGATGATGTTACTGGACAACAGTCATAAAGGCGATGATAATGATATAGAGAAGGATGAACCCAGGGTGGTGATGGTAAGAGATAATCAGCGTTCTATTATATCGTTCTCCTCCTTCCATCATCTTCACCTCTGTCCTCTCCTCTCACTTCTTCTCATTCCTTTCCTCCTACTCCGTACCACACAAAAGATAAAAACAACCGCTTTCTTAAAGATGTGAAGTTGGTCGCAAGATATTGATGAATATTGCTAAAGTTTTTAACCTCAAAAAAGTGTGGTTGGAGATGTTTTGGCATTCATTCCTTTCCCATGAAACCGAATGGTGTTAGTGAAGAGATCTTCAACAGAGGATCGGGACCTCATCGCAACGTTGACTTTTCCTCATCTTCCCGCTGGTTCAAGTGAGAAATGTCCTAAACACCCGGCAATGATTACAGAGTGTATATAAATTCCATCAATTCCAGTGTATCTTATATAGTAGAGAATAAAGAGGATACACTGTGTGAGTGCAGATATATATATATATATATATATATATATA
>NC_068994.1:277042-281354 GCF_001194135.2 Octopus bimaculoides | reverse complement strand
GAAACTGAAAGAAGCCCGTCGCATATATATATATATGTATATATATGTATGTATGTATGTGTTTGTACCCCAACCATCACTTGACAATTGATGTTGGTTTGTTTAAGTCCCCGTATCTTAGCGGTTTGGCAAAAGAATCCGATAGAATAAGTACTAGGCTTACGAAGAATAAGTCCTGGGGTTGATTTGTTCGACCAAAGACGGTGCTCCCGCATGGCCGCAGTCAAATGACTGAAACAAATAAAAGAAATATATATATGTGTGTGTGTATATATATATATATATATATATATATATGTGTGTGTGTATGTATAAAAAACGAACCAACAGAAATAACAACCCCTCAAACAATGGTTGATTTGTTGTAGCTGTTTAGCCCCTGGCTACCCCTGCTCGTGTAAGAATATGGCCAAAGACATTCCAGCCACGGCTGTCCTCTCGTTTCAGCCGACAGTATCCAATTTCTCCTCCTTTTTATAAAGGCGGTGCATCGCTGTTATTTCTAGCAGGGCGGAAGACCGTATAGAAGCCGCTTCGAAAGAAGGCAGAGCAGAGGAACTAATTGTGAAGTGCATGCTTGAATATATTCTACCCTAATTAGTGTAATGATCCTTCGCAAAGTTTTAACCAGAATTACCCCCTTAATGAAAACAAACTTGATTAATTGAGGTCAAGGAAAGTAATGGGGGAAAACTCGTGATTTTAGAGATATTTGGTTGCGATTTCTAGCAGATCGAGCGGTAAAGTAGCGGTACTGATGTAGGACGAGGCGTGAATAGATGCTAGTCAAGCAGGGGGGGGGGCAGGGTACATATTTTAGGCTAGGATTTATATTTGTATGCGTAGCAGTAATACAATCACAGATATGCGAACACACTGCTTCTTGTCTACTTGGGTGGCGGAGACGTGGGGCTGGGTGAGTTGTGATATTTTGGGTAGATTAAAGGACAGTACGAATTATCAAGTACGGAGATGTGAAAGGTGGATGATGGGGAAGGATGGGGAGAAGTTAGAGAGAACGGAATGTCAATAAGTTTAAGTTTGCGATGATGATGATGATGATGATGATGATAGTGGTGGTGATGATCAGGTTGAGATGGCAGTGGCAGAGGAGAACGGAAGAGGAAGGATTTCTGTATAAAAGCAGGTGGTGGTGAGGAAGTGGCAAGTTTGGTGAGGACTAGGTTGACTTTCTGGTTTGACCAGGTGTAACCATGACCAAAATAGAAGCCACTTGTCATCAGCTTTTATCGGATCGATAACAAAATTAGAGAAAGAACACTTCAAAGTGTCTAATGTTAATTTGTTCTGTCTCCTACAATCGCTAATGGAAGTTTGTAGAAACAACAACTCGAATCTTCAGCCTTTCTTTCACAGTCAATCACTCGTCTGTTCAAACTCTTGCCAATTGCGTTGATTTAAAGACCTCACATTAACACATACACGCACAGACACACATCTCCTATGTACAGAGAGAGATAGACACACATACATACATGTGTGTGAGATATATATATATATATACACGCACATGTATAGTGTCACTGCTATACCCTTCTGTCCCTTCCTCCTTGTTCCACTTCCTCCCTCCACCATCCTCTCTATCTATTTATCTATCTGTCTTCCTCTATCTTCCTATCTACCCTTCTGTCCTGGCCTCTACTTCACTGCTTCTGTCCCTTCCTCCTTGTTCCCTTTCCTCCCTCCACCATCCTCTCTGCTCTCGTGTGACCTGTGGTCAGCTTTCTTTTCACTCCAGCCGCTGTGAAGGCAAGACGAACTACTAGCGTTCTACCTCAGATTTGCGTTTGGCCGTACGGCTTTTGAATGTTGTTTTCACTGTCCATTTTTTCCTGTCTTGGTTTGTGTTTGCCACCTTGGAATCCTCTGTGTAGTTGGTTGATCTACTACTCAGGAAGAGACTATTCTAGAGTACGTCCTGTCTGGTCTTCGAAACGTCTAGATAGAATAGAGACAGCTGATGAAGGGATATTCCAAGGGGCTTTTCATTTTCCTATGTGTTCGTTCCGTTGTCTGTAGTTTATTGTTCTAACGTCCTGTACCCTGATATGCATGTATATACACATGTAGATGTAAGTATGTACATATATGTGTGTATACATGTATATATATTCTTTGTATTATATATATATATATATATATATACACATATATTTACACATACAAATATACATACATACACATATATACTCACATATCTGTATTTATGCCTACGTCTCTAAGATATATATATATATATATATATATATATATATATATATATATATACATGTGCGCACACACACACACATACATTGTATATGTAATGTATGTATATATACAATGTACATATGTGCTCACCCTTATGCATACACTTATGCACGACTGTATGCATATCTGTATGTATGCTGTTATGTGGGTGAATCCGTATTTCGTTCTCCAAACATTAAAACAGTGAAAGTATATTTATAAATGTGATTAAAAAAAAAAAAGAAAGAAATAGGAGCGAACGAAGGAACCTTTACACGGTCAGCTAGAAACAATAACGTAATCTACCTCATCAACCTATCATTTAAAATTTATCAATGAATGCCACACTGGGGAATATTGTTCTTAGAACACAAGTCTTCTGGTTTCCTCGAAATACAATGATGCCGCCGTTAGCCGGGAAATCTGCAATAAGAAGTGAATTACGACGCTCATATTCAACTTGTGTTTATGTTGAGGGATGTAGAAAAGAAGCTGTATGATCAGTGATTGTCAGTAAGGATGCAGACGATAATAATGTTGGATAGTAAATGACTTATATAATTACAATAATGGTGGAGAATGTGCACGGTAATTATCAGAAAGGACAAAGTGAGAGAGAAGGAGAGAGAGAGAGAGAGAGAGAGAGAGAGAGAGAGAGAGAGAGAGAGAGCTAAGATCTTATCTAAGGCCAGTACGATTTCGTTCCTTGGAAAAATTGGTATCGCTCGCCTGGAAAATGCGCAGGTTCAATCCACATCCCTATAACATGACTAACACAAGAAATATTGCTGTAGATGTCAAAAACTTGATGACATTCGATGTCATTAGTTTCCCTTCTCCTTGTTATGGATCGAAGAACGAAACACTTTATGTTGCCCCATGCTAACAAGAAATTCAAAACACCGAATTTTCTCGTAAACTGGTCGTAAATTTGTTTGCAGATATATCTGTCTTTAAACAAACTCCTGAGCAACAACTCATCGTAATGAGAACTTTACAAGGAATCCAACAGTGAAGAGTTAATTATCTGAAAATTCTAGTCTTAAATCAGACAACTGCTGACAAGTCTGGATCCTCAGTAATCTTAGCTTTATCAAGTAACTTGAGTTTCTTTCTAATACCCTTTAGAGGCGAATAAGCCCAACTCTAAATTCGAACTCCTGTGAACAGAGGCGGTTTGGAGGTGTATACTTTGGAACACTGCCAGGATATATAAGCAGGATTCTGGAAGAATTTGCTGCATTCAGCAAAGAATGAATGAAGAATGGGAGATAATGTCAAATCTTGAAGTTTCCTTCTTCCTAGTCTCATAAAAAACCCCCACTTTACTGGAACAATTTACCTTTTAAATATACAAAAAAATAAATAAACAAATAGCAAAGTAAGGGCTTTAAAAGCAGGTATAAAAAAAGTGTACTGTGAGGGTCTTAAGAAATATTTTGATACAACACTGACAACTCTCCAGAACCAATCCTGTTAAGAATTATAGCCGGGCTAAGCAGATGCCATCACTAACTCAGCGCGCAAAGAATTTGCGATGCTAAACAAAAACAACTTTAGGAGATGAGGAATTATGTACATTATTTGCATTATTTACAATTGACGGATATAATGTAAATAATGTACATAATTCCTCATCTCTTAAATACAGAACTGTATGAAAAAGATGTTGTTTCTCTCTGACGAGTGAATGTATATTACCTAATAATGATTATAAATTTTAGATTCCATTTCGAAGGGTAATACATTCATGAAACGATCGTAAGATATTTTAAACTTTTAAACTTTTTAAATAATCATACTTCATATATTTATACGTCTATCTATTAATACAATATTATTTTGGACGTATATCTTTTGTGATGATTTTTTGATGTAATTTTCCTGCTTTCATTTTATAATATAATATATAATCGCTCTTATTAAATTTCTAAATACCTTTAAGGTTTTGGACATTTCCCTACCAAGAGCACTTATTAGAAATTCAGTAAACTGTATTCTCACTGAATATATCTGATTAACGATATATATATATATATATATATATATATATATATGGGGG
>NC_068994.1:275244-276942 GCF_001194135.2 Octopus bimaculoides | reverse complement strand
ACACACACACACACACACACACACACATATATATATATATATACACACAGCACACAGATCACAGACGTACATCTATACACTACACACATCAGGCGCGCGTGCACTAATACACATGTATAAAAACACCAACAGACACGCGCGCGCGCATACGTATTATGCAGAAATTAGCAATTTAATGGTAGGAAGTAAGGAATTAGTGTCTGGCCCCTATTGCGAAGAGAGGGATGAGAACCAAGATCAGAACTAATGGGATTACGTGGACATTTTTATGAGTTCGACTCCTTGGCACGGTTAAGTCGGTGGTAACTATGATACAAAAAGATAATTTAATATCGCATTGAAGCAGTTGTGGAAGAGAATCGGCTCATAAAGCCTCTAACCACAGTGGGTGGCCATTGATGGAATGTCGTAAAACTGAATGGAAATATAAATGTTTCAGTTTTGGTGAAGGCGAAGAAGCTTGGCTGACAATTGTCTGTTAATGGTTCCATCGCAGCTGGGCAGCCATTTAATTGGACAGCGTCTCGCATTTAAATAGCTGTCAATCAGTTTGAAATGCGTGTGGACGTCTGTGGTGTTGTGTGTTCGTGAATGTGTGTGTGAATGTGTGTGAGTGTGTGTGAGCAGAGCGTGAGTGATTGTGAGAGTGTGTGTACGCGTGCGTCCTTATATAATGTGTATGTATACATGGGTGTTTACGTTTGTATAATATGTATGTGTGTATATCGTCTGTGTCGTGTGTACGTGTGTGTATATATGCACACACACACGCACACACACACACACACACATACTTAGATGTTAATATGGTAGTGTAGTTAAGAATTTCGCTTCGTGCCTCCGTCCTCTGCGTTCAGCGTTCGAATCTACTGCGTGGTACCTCGGATGTCTTTTATTGCAACATTAAGTTAGTCTATAATTTGTAAGTCGGGGAGAGAAACTGTACTGCTGTCCTTTATACAGTTTTGTGTGTGTGTGTGTGTGTGTGTGTGTGTGTGTGTGCGTGTGTGTGTGTGTGTGTGTGTGCTGAAACGGTGTTGTTGGATAATAAGAATTGGATAAAATAAGAACCAAATGGAAGTAAACCCTGGTGTAGAGAGAACTCAGTAAACCTCGAGAGGGATGCCCCAGCATGGCCATTGACTAGCGTGTGTGGTGGAGTTATTCCTTGCAGTCGTGTCCCTCATAAATGAGGACGACGTGCAGGAAGGTGAGGTGCGTCTTAAAAATGTCACATTAATATCAACTGACGACTCTTCACGAGTCTTTATAACAACGTAGAAGCAGACACACACACACACACACACACACAAAACACAACACACACACATGCATGCATATATGTACATGTAATTAGATGCGCGCGCGCGTGTTTGTGAGTACCTGTGTTTATGTCTGCGCTTGTGTATTTACATGCATGTGTGTCTGTGCAAGTGTCTGTGTGTCTGTGTGTCTGTGCGTCTGAAACCAGAGATAAATTCCCCGATTGACATTCTTTTCTTGCCATTGTCAGTTTGATGAATGGTTTTAAGGTAGAGTATTGACTGGAGAACTTCCTACCAACAATGGCACACACACACACACACACAAACATACACACACAAACACACACACAAACACACACACACACAGAGCTTTAATGTTACAAAGTATACAGTCTGGGTAGAATCTATCGAGGTGAACACCAGCATACGCACA
>NC_068994.1:268249-269754 GCF_001194135.2 Octopus bimaculoides | reverse complement strand
TTATTGACAAATTCTACTTTTGTTGCAGCAGAAATAACTCAATAAATCTCTGTCACATACAATAATAAATGTCAATCTTTCACCGGGTTTTGGTGCAGTTATTTCCCTTGTTTTTAAATACTCAGAGGAAGTTTCGTCTATTAATTGCACAGATAATCTTAGTTAAGAAAAGTTTATCGTCTCGCTGATACGTGGCACCCCCCCCCCATCAAATCTGAATACAAATGTCGTCCAACGTGAAGAACTTTTGACGAGCAACAACTGGTTTCCTGTGTAACGTTGTATCTGGAAGATAGAATTTTCTAGGCAGTGGAGCGCCCTCTAGCCTGCCTTAATCTACAGAATTAAAGAGATGTTCCAGCTGAGTAACCAAAGCAGTTAGATTCATGAAGTACCATTAATCCAGTAATTATTGACTTTGTTCCACTTACCACCAGACACACAACGACTTTTGGATTAAGTTTCATAAAGTTTTGCCCTATTTTGTAAGGCCATATGTGTAGTTTTATATAGAAGTGGATCTCCGTCAATTTCTACGACCAGTATTCAGTATCTCGGCCAAATAAATTCCCTGCTCATTGAATTAGCGTGTAAGTGGTTGAGTAATTCACAGACGTATGTGACAGTGTCTATATTATAAGCAATTCTTCTTCTTCTTCTTCTTCTTCTTCTTCTTCTTCTTCTTCTTCTTCTTCTTCTTCTTCCCTGATGCAGAACCAGGAAGTGTCCCTCATCGTTTATTATCTTAGCTGATCGGAAGTATTATCATGTATAGGTTCTGTCTTGCTGTAAAAGATGGGCTGCAGCAAATGTTCTGCTTTATCCCACAGATTTTCACATCAGTTGCTTGACCTTAACCAGTTGAGCATTTCCCTAAGTGGCTGATGGCATGTGCATCGCTAATCACAATCAGAAGTAGTGGGGGAAGCATCATAGGTATGTGTTGAAAAGAATTATTTGGGGTTTATATATATATATAAACTTAGATTTGGTTCAGGCCATGTCTAATTTAATAGCACCACCTGATAGGATTATCTAAATCCTTTTTACAGTCAAGTTTTGTTTATGGTCCATTCAAGTAGTGAGTTTTTGTATCCAGGCATGGGTGGCTTGTCTGGAACTCCTTGAAGAAATCTGTCCAGACTCCATTTAAAGCTGATAGGATCCTTTTCCTCTTGTATCTGTTTCGGGACAATGTGAAACAGGGCAGGGCCTGTTGAGGAAAAGAAATTATGCCGCAGTGTACCTATATGTTGTGATCCTGAATTGGGCAGGGGACGTATGGCCCGTGGTCCCAGTCTTGGATGAACCTTGAAACTAATTTTCAGATCGTTTGGGCAATGCTGGCGGTATATTTTCCACATCGTACTGATGATGTACCGCTCGCGGCGGCGGCGCTGGAGAGAGTAGAGCTTGAAGGCTTTAAGTCGGTCCCAGTAATCAAGATCAGTCATGCCTTCAATTAGTTTAGTGAGTGCCATCTGGGGTGATTCAATCCTCGAAAT
>NC_068994.1:267742-267972 GCF_001194135.2 Octopus bimaculoides | reverse complement strand
CACAACTTGTGGCTTTTGCTGGGCTTGATTGGACCCAATCGACCACAACTTCTTGTGTTCTATTCTCCAGGAAATACTTAATCCAGTGTAGAAGTTTTCCACGGACTCCAACATTTGCCAATCTTGTGAGTAGGATATTATGGTCAACCCTGTCGAACGCTTTACTGAAGTCAAGATATCAAGATATATGACATCAGCGTTCGAACCTGTTCTCAAGGCTTTAAGTGTAT
>NC_068994.1:264268-267642 GCF_001194135.2 Octopus bimaculoides | reverse complement strand
ATATATACATACATACAATGATTTCTCTCATGCATAGTGATATTAATAAGCGTTAGACAAGGCCAGAGTGTTATAGAAATTTATTAATTGCAATGGAACAGGAATTACGTAATCATTTTCATAAATTTACTGCTGTTTCTGCTGGTGTATAGCAGTACACTCAGAGTTGAGTGTTTGTGCAATATCTTATAGCTTCCTCGAAGGTATTAAATTGATGTGTGTGTTTTACTTCGAAAAGCTTTTGTGTGCGTGCGTGCGTGTGTGCGTGCGTGTGTGTGTGTATGCTGCGTGCGTTCCTACGCTCTCTGTCTCTGAACATATTGGGTTTCTGATCAGCAATGTATATGGTCACATGATATCTTCGTCATCGGGACTGCAAAGAGAATCGCTATTGTTCGTTACTTTTGTATAAATAACACAGAAACCGGTAATGTGGGGGAAATAACCAAAATGACAAGAACACAAACACACGCATCATTTGCTTTCCAAAAATCTTCGACGAACTGAAATTAACATTAAAAAGAGAATTTGAAATAAAATCACAGAGATGAGCTGTTAGAATAATTTTAGGAAAATCTTTTCTTGTAATTATGTTCGAAATAGTTTGTATCTCGTACAAAACCTTTCGAGAGAAATCTCAGAGATATTGAATGGTTTTTGGGATGATAGCTGCGACGTGTGATCGAACCTGCGATCAAGTATTCACGAGCCGAGCATGCTAACCACGGCCATCTCAGTCGTATCTAAAGATAAAACACCTGTGAATGATGAAATGTTACAGGTTGTAATGAAATACCCGACTACTCAAAGTTCAGGATCGGTTCGTGTAGTCGATCATTTTGTGTACCCCTGTTGATCTGATTAAATGTTAGGGGTCATACAACGACGGAATACAACAAATAGGGAACAGATTTCACTTGTATATATCAAGTGTTCTTGTACCCATGGCAACCGATCATCTCTAATGAAAGATCAAAATATTAGTGACATTTGAAAGGTCAATATATAAGTGACCTCTGAAAGGTCACCGACTGGATCTTATTCATCGTCTTTTGTTGACTGGAAAATGTTTGTTTAATACAAGGAGACATTTCACTGGTTTTCATTTAAGGGGACCTTTACACAATCATGCTATTAAGGAGCCTTTACACACACACATACACACGCACCACTCCCAAACTATCTTAAGGGGAATCCTGATCAAGGTGTGAGGGACTCCCTCCCTACTAAACACCCCTCCCCCCTGAGAGAGAGAGAGAGAGAGAGAGAGAGAGAGAGCTCCATACGCGCCTTGTATTCACGAGGGCTCCCTACATCTTTGATAATGGATCTGCTTCTACTTTGATCACGTGATTATCACACTGGAAATAGAAAAATAATATTGATAATAAATATTAAATATCATCACAAATCGTCTGTGTGTGTATATAAACTATAAACACACAATATTAACTACACACACACACACATACATACATACATGCATGCATGCATGCATACATACATACATACATACAGGTTAGAAACCGGTTCTTACTCTATTGGCAAGAAATCTTGAAATAAACTGAATAATGACATATATACATAGTCATACATAAAACAGTGGCCCACAATGTGTTTGCAGTGCTAGTACTCCTACCAACATTTGGGTTGCTTGATAGGACGCTTGATGTGAAAACCCGGAAGATACTAACCAGCACACATAACTTCCACATCAACAATGACGTAGACGGCCTCAACCTAAAACGAAATCAAGGTGGAAGAGGCTTAACATCGATCCAGAAGGCCTTTGTCGTATCGCATCCCTTCGGCAACATCTTTTAACCACCCAGTGTCGAAGTGCATCCCTTGACCAAGTTTGCATACATGAGGCTGATAACATCTTAAACATGGGATGCAGCTTCTTGACCAACATTCTTTGTCTGATAATCTAGAATACATGTCCAAAGAAGTCGCACAACTCTACCGCAATGTATCCTAAGATGAAAGGATGAGCGTACATCAACAGAAGACCATGCATGGATATGTTAGCAGAAAACTCCGAGATGATCATCAAAGCAGTCTATCATGGATCAACAACTGGATGAATACCTCCCACTTTGGTGGGGATGCGTTTGCAATCCAGGAACAGGAAATATCAACCAAATATCTGAAAACAGACAGAGATGTAGGAAAAAACAACAAAATATGACAACCTGTGCAGACTCTGTGGAGTTAATATGGAAGATATCACCCACAGCATAAGCAGTTGTCCGAAAATGTCATCACAGTATTATCTAGCGATGAGACATGATGTTGTAGCTAGGACACTGTATAACGAGAACCGTCGAAAGGATAACACCCAAGGACAAAGAAATGTAAGCCCACAGTGTGGTGTCACGCCAGTAGTTGTAGAGGCAGTGGGAGCACTAACAACCAGATTTGAGAAATATGTTGGAGAAATTGGAATTGATAATCGGAACGAGCTGCAAGGAAAAGTGAGGCCATAGTTTGATTCTCGTTGAGGATTGGGTTCGTTTCTTTATCTCAGATTTATGTTTGTAAAATGTCTGATTTAATTAAAATTTCATTTTATAATCGATAATCTTAACCGTTTTCTTGATAATCTCATAGATGTACGTATTTGTTTGGTGTTCCAATTATAAAGTGTGTAGAGAATTTAAGACGTGGAAACTAAATCAAAACTGAAACATCAAATGCCTTTCTCGAAAGCTTCGAATTAAATAAGCACAAAAAATAGGGAGAATTCTCGTGTGAAAGTTGAGATGGATTAGTTGTTTGTGCAGCGACACTTTATAAGTGTTGATTCCACCAGATGAAATGTGCTGTGATCCCTTTTAGTGTAATGGTTAACACGGCCACCTAAATTAAGGCTGATACGGTGTTCCATCTCTTGTATTTTATGTTATTTCATTATTCTCTTTCACATTTCACTTCCACCCAGATGGAATCATTTCACTTCATTTCCAGGATGAAAAGGCATCCCCTTCACAACAACCCAATTCTCTCCCAACGTTTATTCATGACACTCTCCAACGCCACAGGGACAAATAAAACAAGCGAAAAGATGGTTGCAAGTCAAGAGATACAGGTGTAGTTGCGAGGTTAAGAAGCCCGTTTTATAACCGTTGCGTCCCGATTTCGAATCCATTGCACGCGAACTTGAACATTTGTTTTCTTTTGTGACCTTCAATTAACTAATGCTTTATCAGTGAAATTTGGTAGTTCGATGTGTGTATGCGTGTCCGTTCGTGGGTGTGCGTGTGTACATGCATGTGTGTGTGTGCATCTGTATAAAATGCAACTTCGAGTTGCGCCTTTTTACTTAAAAACAGTCAATTTCCCCAGTCAATAAGTGTGTGTGTGTGTGTGGG
>NC_068994.1:260813-264239 GCF_001194135.2 Octopus bimaculoides | reverse complement strand
GGGGGGGGTTCATTAAAATAAGTAGCGACCGACAATTAGTCCTAAAATCGATCAGTTAAAAAATACCTGGAAGACGGTACTCCAGCCCAGCCGCAGTCTCATGACCAAAATAAAATAATGAAAAAGCTTAAGAAGAGAAAATTGTCTCCGTTGTTATCCCCCCCCCTCTTCGACATGTTACTAGTGACATCTATATTACTGTCGGTAATACTAAATGTCAGCTTGCTCAGTAATTTAAGTGTCAACCTGCCGACCACTTAGTGTCAAAGCTGGAGATAATAGTGAGAGCCAGCAAGGGCGGCGTGGGGTTATACACAGTGACAGACATTAGATGTAATTACTCACACTTTATTGGCTATCACTAATTTCACTCTGTTTGTTCAGGCTGCCGGGGTGAGGGTGGGGTGGGTGGAATAACGAATCATTACTTAATTAGACGACAAAAATAAAACATTGATAAAAACTTTCACATCTCGATGTTGGCGTTTTGGAGGTTTATTGTCAATTCTTTGTAAGTTGGGGTAGCTTACCCCACCCAATTTGTTTCCTTTCTGCATGTGTGTGTATGTATACACACACACACTCATCCATCCATCCATATATACATGCACACACACGCACATATACATACACGCACGCGTTTATACACTACACATATCATATTACAAAGTTTCACTGGGACTAAAAAAGAATATAAACACCTTTCTATCTCACTGATGTGCGGCAAAAGAGTTGGAAGTCTCCTCATGGACAGTTTTGTGCTTTGTTGTCTACTCCTCAGAGAAGACGTACTCGCCTTTGTTTTCCAATCAATAGCACAGGTAGACTGTTATATAGAGCAACCATGAATTAGGCTAGCACTGTAGCGGATAGCCCAATCTGCATATTTGTGTTTTTGATGGTTCATCATTACTCAATATCTATTCTATACGCAACAAAGTGTAAATCAAAAGAACAACAGTAACTTTAGATATTACAAGGCTTTACTGTGGGTAAAGTAAGAATATAAACATTTTCCCCATGTAACTCGTGACTATTTTATTAAACTGTCGAATGTCCAAATTTGGCCAAATGCCTTTTTTTTCAATATTTATTTTTGCTTGCAATAGCCGGTTCTATTGGTCAAACTATCGTATCTCCAGCTGCTTTTGATGCCAAGATATGAAAATTGTCAAAGTGTAGTAGAACGGTTTTGCTATGGAATGAGGAAACTATGTTTTTCATTTTCTGAAAAAGCAACGTTTTAGACTTACGACATTTTTGCATAATAGCAACGAACTGATCTCATACTATTAACTGGGGAAGTAAGCTGAGTATACCTTCTCCGAGAAACAATCAACAAATCGTAATCTCAAGCGCCATCTCTGGAGAGACCAAAGAAGAGGTTCTCTCATTGGTCTCTAATGACTATCTTCGGAGGAGCTAACGGGCATTCCCTCGATATTAGCGCCCTGTTAATTACTTTCACATTCAATTATTCTGTCCCTATTGTATATTTAACCCGTTATCGTTACTCCTCCCTTTATTACATAAACGTTACCTTTGAATAGTGCCCTTCCTCTTCCTGGAATAGGGCGATTTAAAAATGCCCTCAAATGAAATAAAATAAAGCAGTTCCCGAATGAAATAAAAATATAATGAAGTGAGATATCTTACGATCGTTTCAGGGAATACGTAAAACAAAAGCTTATTCTTTCGACTTTGGTCGTCGCATTTCCTTCATCAGAGATAGAATGTTTTAAGGTTTAGTTTTTTAAAAATTGAACTTTTTTTTAAAGTGTTTTCCACACATATACGTCACTGGGTATTTATACAGATACGTACATGCACATACATTGAAGCCGAACACGCAGGAAAGGCAAGCAAAATGAAAACAAAACAAACAAACAAAAAATACAGATGCTGTGTGTGTGTGTGTGTGTGTGTGTGTGTAAGACAAAGAAGGTATGTGTGTATACAGACATGCACTCTACACACAATACATGTGTGGGTGTTAAGAGGATGGGAAGGCCGGCAGTTTGAACAACAAGCAGAATCAATGTTTGGTGTGTTGGTAGGTGGTTGTGGATGCGTGTATGTATGTGTGTGCGTGTGAGAATACTGTATGACGCCATTTTGTCAACAGACGCCATCGGATCTTGTCAACTTAGTCAAACATGTCGGGAAGGTCAAAGCTACAAATAGCTTAACTAACGGAAGCTGATCCGTCACGTATCGAGGGACAAGAGAATATAGACCCTTAAAGAACACCTGCCAAGTCCTGCTCACATATGTTTAGTGATGGCGGACAGCCTCTCTTATTTAACCCAACACTGACCTCCACCCCTTTTCTTTGTAAACAACATTTATACACGCTTATATGTATTGTATGTATACATCTATCTATATATATATATATATATATATATATATATATATATATATATATATATATATATATGAACTTATCTGTATAAACGAGCAGCTATATGCCGAGAGAGAGAGAGAGAGAGAGAGATGTCTACACAGGAAGCTTCTTATTCACAATACAATAAAAACAAGAGAAATATCGAGGTCGGTATATATTAACTCTGTGTGTGTGTGTGTGTGTAATGAATATATTTACGCACACACACACACACATTAACGCTCTTTTATCTTGGAGGCAATATCTTCATATTTTTATTAACTCGAGCGGAGCTCTTGGAAATACTCCATTTTGTTAATTTTCTAATATTCTAATGATTAAATTTCAATATCTTCATCACATTGTTTAATTATGTTAAATACTTTATGATAATGAGACAAGCTAGGGGTTGAGTATCATAGATACAACAAATCGTCACTGATATGGTTTTCTTGTTTGAGCAATTCTGAAATTAAAGAATAGTTTGTGGTTCTGTTCTTGGTGTCTCCAGCTTCGGTCAGTCTGCTCCCTGTCTTCGTTCATATTATTTCGTTGTCACAAATAGCTTCACCTTACTCTTTCCTTTCGATACTCTCTCTCTCTCTCTCTCTCTCTCTCTCTCTCTGTACCGTTGAATTACAAATAATGCTCTCTCTCTCTCTCTCTGTACCGTTGAATTACAAATAATGCTCATCTGTTATGTTCGGGTTAAAATTTCATCAACATCAAAAATATATGGCCGTTATGCATAGAATGTAATTTCCAAATTTCATAAAGATCCATTCAGTACTTTTGACGTAGTTTTGGATAAGAAAACAAATGACTAATGTGTGTGTTTGTGTCCATGTGTATGTGTGTGATGGGTGTATATATGTATAGATATCTGTATGCATGTATATATATGTATATATGTGTACATATTACATGTACATCTATATATATATATATACATCTACACATATGTATACATATACATGTATGCATATAGATCTATATATATATATCTATACATATACGTGTACATATACATCTATATGTAT
>NC_068994.1:259041-260720 GCF_001194135.2 Octopus bimaculoides | reverse complement strand
GTTTCATTTTTAAAGTGAAAGTATTTGACATGAGTCTTTTTGTTTCACTTTTGACACGTAATACTTAAATAGTGGAGGAGATATTATGTTGCCGTGGGCTCGAACTCTGCAAGAAGTTAAAAAAATGTTTTGACTAAAACACAACTGGAACCCTAAGTAAGGCACGTGTAAAATTTGAATGAAATCGGTTGCGTAGTTCTCGAGTTTTAGGGATTCACACAGACAGACAGACACACATTCTCATTTTTATATATATAGATATATATATATATATATACACATATGTGTGAGTGTGTGCCAGTGTGAGCCACTGTTTGCAGAATGCATGGGCACGTGCCCCCAAATCCACATTCCGATGCCCCTCTCATATATTTCTAGGCAGTGATATAATTCTAGTTATTGCAGTATCATGTGATTTACAAGTTAGTGACCTCACACAATTAACTGACCACTGAACGACGGACGGACGGACGGATGGACACGTGTGTGTGT
Organism: Octopus bimaculoides; assembly: GCF_001194135.2. Classification (NCBI taxonomy): domain Eukaryota; kingdom Metazoa; phylum Mollusca; class Cephalopoda; order Octopoda; family Octopodidae; genus Octopus; species Octopus bimaculoides. The sequence goes on along the minus strand of NC_068994.1, from coordinate 260,228 downwards.
GTGTATGTACGATCAAATGAAATGCAAATAATTATTTCCTGGACGTAGAACTACTTGGCCAGTAGGTCGCTGCTGTAACATGGAGGTGAAACTTGTTAGCAGCAAATCATGCAGTGATTTACTACCACTGAGCCAACACGTGGGTATTTTATTTACGTGTGTGTGTGTAACTGTATCACACTTAAATATAATGAGATTTCGAGTGTATTAGTATTAATAGCGGTATTAGTATTAATATTAGTATTAGTATTAGTATTAATAGCGGCACACATACAGATATAAGGCATATATATATACACACGTTGTGCATGTGTTTAGTTGTGTCTACATATACATCCCTGTCTCCCTCTTTCTCTCTCTCTCTCTCTCTCTCTCTGTATGCACACACACACACAACACATATGTACATGCGCAAACTGCACCCACACACCCGTGTGTGGGCGTGCGTATACCACCACCACCACCCACTCACTCACGCACATCACACACACACACTATTCTCAAATGATAATATTCAACAAATTTCTATTCCAGTGTGAAGTTATGCACTTGTGTGGCGGGTGGGTAAGGTGTTGATGGGAGGTCAGTCCATATCTGCCCTCCACCTCTTTCTTAGGGCCCTGTACAATAGACAGGGCAGTCAGTAATCTTCCTCCCCCACCCCCACCCCGCTCCTTCTAAAAGCCCACTTTTTCCCATTCTCTTCTCCGATCAAATTATTTCTGCTGCCGGATATTACAGTTTCATCCTCAACTGACCTTTGCTTATTCCACGCCTGGTTTGCTTAATTGCATCAGTCAGCCAAGTGTGACGGTAACTGACACGTGACACCCTCGCACCCGCACCCACACCACTGTCATTATGTTATTAACTCTTCCATAAACATACGTCTTGCTGAAAGTTGGTCATTGCTACGAGGTCCACTTGGCCGGTGGCCAATAGGTGACGCTGTTGACAGGCACAGAACACTTCAGCGTTTTACTAATTTTCATTTAGTATCATCATCATCATCATCATCATCATCACCTACTTGCACATATAATGTGCCTGATATAAATAAGCAGGCTGGCTGACGTACATATGTATATATGTGCATATATATACACACAGATAGATATAATAGATGTGTACGCATGTTTATTGTTTTTATATAAACTGATTTCTTTTTTGCTTATATATATATATAT
>NC_068994.1:250744-255744 GCF_001194135.2 Octopus bimaculoides | reverse complement strand
TCTACCTACTACACTCGAGTTTACATTCAAAATTGCTTTTTAATCCTGTTAAGATCAATAAGGTAAATGTTAAGTTTCACGTCGACATTTAGAAATCAACTCTGACCACTTATTTAAGACCTGTATTATTTGGTGAGGATATGTAAGCCATGTCTGTTTTGGTGAGAATAAAGTATTTTTCGCCATTGCAGAGACTACAGTAATTTTCACAGGGATGTACCATTTGGTGAAGCATTGGAGGTTTAGATATAATTAATCTTGTCGATATTCTGATTTGTAAAATGCCACATGTTTGCTACAGTTTCATTTGTCTACATGTGTAAGGGTATGTTTATGGCTGCCCTCAAACATTTCGGTGTATAAGGACACATTTGATAAGATTTGCCGTAGATACTTCTAAAAAGAATGGGTAAGGCATGGTTAGAATGTCTTGATCTCACTGTCTCTTGATGAAAGTTGATCTATTACTGAAGAATAACGGCTACCATGGCCCTCTATTCAGGTTATGCGGTTAGAGAGGGGTAAACTGAACATGCAACTCGGCTTTACAGTACCACCACTACAAACACCACGTTTTTTTCATTCGCAACATTTTGGTAGATTTCACTCTGCTGCTTCAACGATTCCAGTCAGGCTTCTGGTCCTGTCTTTGGCCATTATATGTGGTCATTCACCACATCAATGTCACTGGTCAAGTTGGTCAAGAGATGAACCTTTTAAAGGTCACCTCCACTGTCTCTGTCCCGCCTCTTATGTCTTCGCTACATAATCAATGAGTAACATGTACTCTATTCGTTGCTGCTATTTCAAATAATGGGTTCCTATCATCCGTTGTATCTATTCTGATCAAGATATATTGCACCGTTGAGAAATAGCAGACTTCGTCTTAAGATGTCGCTGCTGTGTAAGACAGTGTTTCTCTTAGGGAGGTGGGGTGAGGCACTGACTCTGAGGATTGAACAACGAGGCAGACAAACCGCTATGTTGAATATAACTGCAATGGATTTTAAACTTGTCTGATATCACAGCGAACACAATACGATTGTACAATTGCAAACTGTATTTTGTCTTTTTATTAAAAAATAGGAGAGGAGGAAACAAAATCTCCCTAATGGTCGTGTGTGTGTTGTGTGGGTATGTACATATGTGTGCGTGTGTGTTAGTCGGTGCGCGCGCGCGTATTTATCAATTTGAGAAACACTGGATTAAGGGATTTAAAATGATTAAAATACAACTCCATTTTATCTATATTCTTCAGGTTATATTAAAACACGTACATTGCTTGTGTGTGCGCTCGCGCGTATATATATTTGTTAGTATATGCATATATTTACACGCACACATATATCTATGCATATATATGCCTGAGTATACATGTGTGAGTGTAAGTGAATATGTATATATATAATGTGTGTGAATGTATGTGTGTGTGTATATATATATGTATGTATGTATGTATCTATATCCATCTATATATATATATATATATATATATATATATATATATATATATATATATATATATATATATATATATATATATATATATATATATAATTTATATAAATATCATATACATATACGTATATAAATCATATATATATATATATATATATATAGAGAGAGAGAGAGAGTTATTTATAGCCATGCGCATGCTTACATAAATGTATATAATACATATATGTATGCATGTCTGCCTTTCTTTCTCTCTTTCTTTCTCTGTCTATATATATAATATTATATATGCACTGATATAGATTTGTGCATGTGTCTCTATGTGTGTACACAGTATATACATAAAATCAAATATTTACTCGTGTCGCGATATGAGTTTGTGTGTGTGTGTGTGTGTGTGTTGAATAGCTGAGTTTTCTGTGTCCAACCCACTTAGCTTAATTGTATTTCGACATTGTTGTTAGTCGGTTTAAGGAATTCCAGATTCTATTTCCTAATTAGACAGGACCCCTACCCACCATTACAACTCACATACCACACACCATACGCACGCCACCATACTACAATCCACACTGCACCTCTACAACACGCCGCTGCCTGCACTCATCGCACCCCACCACCATCTACAACTAATATCATGTCCATTAATTTGAACACGCCACTATCCCAACGCCACGGCACACTTCACTAATAAACAACTACAACACAACTGCGCCACCACCTAACTACATCACCCTCACACAATTGTACAATGACATCATTACTATACGACTACCATTCCATCACTATGCCCATACTGCAATCATCACCTCAACACTTCACCGCGCCACCATACCAGCCTAGACACCACTCGCAGACAGTGGAACCTGTCCCCCAAAGCCTGGTCAATGTAGTGAATCCCTGTGAAGAGAGAGACTAAGAAGGTAGTGATAAATTCGAATGAATTTCAGGTGAATTCAGTAGATTGGAGGTGACCATTAGACGATGTGAGCGACGTTCTGGCAGAGAAAATGGTGAGTAGAAACAAGAAACACGAAGATAGCACTGTTAGAGTTGAAGCCCGTAATCTAAGACAATGAAGGACGGCAGCTTTTGAATGAATCTGGTTAGAAGAGGCACGACATGGCCACAGAGCCACGTTTAGGTCTTCAACGGACAACGGTGAACATTGCTATTCGTTACTAAAGAGATACGTGAAGTTTCCGCCTTACGCTTTGTCCAGTGTTGAATAATGAAGAACATCTGAGAAACGATGAGTAGTGAAGGTTTTAACAAATGGATCATCACCGCATTTGAATAAGCAGTTCAATGAATTTCCGTGAGAGATTGGCCTCTACGATTGTAATCTCGCCCTCCCTTAGCTGATATCTATGATACTGGCAGTAGGCGATTATGTTAGCCGGAAAGTGGTGTGACTGCCAAGGAAAGGTGCGAAGAAAGCGGACAACATTGACAATTTTATACCTATAGCTCTGCTGAACGCACACTTGTAAGATTTTATCGAAAGTTTTCACGGAGAGGTTAGCGTTTGTCGCCAGTCGTATGGTTAGGAGATCGTCGATCTGAATGATTCTTGGCAGATCTATCGACCAAAGCCTCCACTTCATGCAATACATCGCAGAGAAGATTAATAATAAACCTGGTATTGGTGTCGTTCCACATATAGCTGTTCAAACTTGTGGATAAGATCCGGCTTGAGGTATTAGAGAACTCTCTTCAGTGTTGCAGACTTTACTCACCCTTTCAGAGAATGGCAAAACTGAGGAAACTGGGAGAGGACACTTTTGAAGCTTCGGGTATGATAGAGTCATTTGGGGTTTCCCTCGTAACACCCTCGGTAAATTTCAATCCTATTCGAGAATTTTTCTTAGTGACGTTTTTATTATTTATTTTTTGACAACTTTTTATTCGATAAAAAGTCCCCTTTTTTGTGTGATTATATTTCAGCATTGTCTTGTCTTGAAATATTTCTGATATCATCATCTTTATAATCATCATCATCAATTACTACTACTACTACTACTACGATTATTATTATTATTATTCATATACAAACGACAGATTAGACTGTTGGAAGAGAAAAATTCCTAACACCGGGCTACAGCAAGTAACCAAGAACCCTCCTAAGTACCCTTGCTGTCCCCTAATAACCCCTATTTTCTGGAGCTGTACTAAACTTGTTTTATACCTATGTCAGCCATATCTCTATTTATTTGGAGGTTATTTCTGTTCTAACACGATCCATATTTGACCACTGCGAAGAGCATTCGAACCCAAAACTTGAGTAGAGCAAATATTGGATGAGCCACAAAATTCAAAAGATTATGTTGTATTAACCCATGAATATCACCCGCTCTCACCCCCATCTTCTCGCCATACTCTCCCTCCCTCCCTCTCTCTTTCTCTCTCCCCTCTTTATATATATATATATATCGTAAAATTCTCTTTCGTTGTTGAGTCTTCATTCATGTTGTATATTGTAATATACTGCTGTAAGCCTGGCTAGACAAGATCACATATAACTCATGTGACCCCATCAAAATGTGTCTGCCAAATCTCGCAAATGCATGATCTCGGATGAGGTGAAATGCCAAGGTTCAGGCGTAGACCTTCATTCTTCCTACCAACTTTCTCAATCAACTTTTCTTTGAGCAAATCAGTCTTTCCGCGGAATTTACCAAATTCCTATTGCACTCTTTCGACCCAACATCAATTATTATTATTATTGTTTTATCAATTATTGTGTTGTTGTTTTTGCTGCTGCTGCTGCTATTGCTGTTATATATATATATATATATATATATATATATATATATATATATATACACACACACATACACGTTGTTGATGATGTTATTGTCACTGTTATTTTTAATCTTTCATCTTCTCGCCGTCTCTTCTACAAAATTAACCGTTACATTTCTTTGTATTTTTCCACCATACATTTTTTTAGATAGTTGAAATAACTTGAAATTCGCCATCATGCATCACCTTATTCAATACTCTTTAATCTTCATCTTCTCCTTCCTACCAACCTTCTACACATGACTCTTATTGAATTAATCTTTTACGCCACCATTTTCTTGTCTCTTTTCTCCCAATTTCTCATTTTTTTTTCTCTCTCCTTGTCTTTGCAACATTGTTTCCTCTTTTCTTTCCTCCGCCATCTTGCCTCTCCTTTATCGCCCTCATCTTTCTATCTCATTCCATCCACACTCCGGCCTCCTTGTAGTTATTCAAGCTCCCACTGCTTCTCAATAACAAATTCTCATTTTCTTGCCATTCATATAACAATTTGATTTTTTTTTCTTATCACATCAACTTTTAGATTAACTTTACAACACACACACACACACACACACACACACACACACACACATTGTTCCTGGATATGTGTGCGTGCAAATATGTATGACACACATATATTCATATTGTCTTCCCTTCTCTCTCCCTTTCTGTGTCTCTTTACTCACACACACACACACACACACACACACACACACACATCGTTCAATGTGCAGAGCTTTGCATAATATGAAACGTAC
>NC_068994.1:248381-250658 GCF_001194135.2 Octopus bimaculoides | reverse complement strand
ATATATATACTCTCCTGAATATATGTTAACAAAGAGTCACGAAATAAAGTACTCAATACAAAGAGGAATAAAATAAAATCGAAACTGAAAATTTAAGTTACGCCATGTTTCTAGCTTTGATTTGTTGTGAGTGAGCGATGGAAGAAAGTTTCGTGTTTTCTTGTTAAATCATTATCGTCGGACAAAATGCCAAACTCAGAGTTCCATGGGCAACGTTTCGGGCTTTCAACAAAAAACCAGATGATACTTTTGTGTCTGTTTCTAACTTGGAGTGATGCAGGAATTGGGGTTACAGTTGAATTTGTTTAGATCCGCTGTCCCACTGTTGAGGATATCCTTTTTAAATGCTCAACTTGACAGTCTTTTGTTTATATTTATTAAGATTTTGAAAATTAATGGGTAGGGTCGAGAAGCTCGTGTTAATATATATGTCAGGTTTTCTGAAGATTTTTGTGTAAATTTGCCAATAAATTGAGGGAAACATCTATTAACGACAATTTAAATGGTGACAAGATTTTTGTTTTAGAGGAAAAGTATTTAACGTGGTGTAGTCTTTATTTAAGGTGTCTATAGGGTGCTAGACTGAAAGACTTCAAGATCCTTAATTAAAAGCATCAAAAAGACAAACCCGTTTATAATAGGTCGACTTCGCTACTCAGTGTGAGAAAGATTTTATCTTTGATGTGGTTTGAGACAAGTTATACGAGAGAACTGAATAATCTCAGATCGCGATTTGATTTGGGCCCCATAGAAGGGTTAGCAGAGGATCAGAGATCAACTATTTTATAGTCTTGAGACTGAAATTTATTATTATTGCATCACAAGAGATAAAGTTAAGTGCTTTGGGAACTACGAACAATCAGAGATTGTAAGATCTAACATTTTCGTTAGGAGTTTTGTGTCGTTGATAAAAGTGAAAATATATCTTGCAATAATTATATACTTCTGCTGCTGAAGGTCCCTAGGTTGCCGTTTCCTTGTTACTGGATATTTTAGTGGGTCAATTTTTGGATGCAATATGAAGTTTTGGGGGTTAGGAGGGGTAGTTATCTTAGGGAAGGAGGAGTGAATTGTTTTTTTATCTAGCGAGGAATACATGTTATTTGAAGTGACAGAAAGGATACTCTAAAGATAAACTACACTTGATAAAATGTAGAACTACGTATGTATGTGTATGCGTATATCTTTGTAAGTGTGTGTGTGTATGTATTTATTTTTTTAAAGTTTAACTTTCCAGAAGAATTGAAGCCAGTTGGTGGACGAACTTTCAGTTTTTGTTGATTTCAGCAACAAAAGTGGCTGAACATAATTGAATCTAAATGCCCTGATCACAGACTTGAAATTAGTTTTTGAACTCCCCACCCACCGCTTTCCCAAATTAAATTTTAATAGTCTGATAGTTTGATGTATGATATGTGTATTGAATGTCCTAAATTTTCAGGTTTCTGCCTTTTATTTTATGAAAATTTCAAATGTAGGGCAACCCTTAATGTTTTTGCTAACGTTTAGAAAATTTCTAACCGTTTTTCACCTTCAGCCTAAGAATTAATAAGAGTTTCGTTTTTCGATTCGCGTCTATCTGTAAGTTCGGACACCTGATATTCCAAGAATGTCGGTTTTCTGTATTTTACTTTAATAAGGATTAAACGCACATCTACGACACTTGAAGTTCTCACTCGAAATATCAAGTTACCGATTCCAGCAGCAGTCAGCAAACCTTCTCTCTCAACATTTGACTTGGCATCAATTTTCAATGACAGAAGTAGTTTCTGGAAATCTTTCATCTTTGTCTATGGGAAATCCCTAAAACTACAGACAGGAAACTTTTAAATACAAACATGTCATCAGTTCAGATATACTTGAGTCATATTCGAAACCGGAAGAAAGCTATTCGTTGTATTTCATGAAGAAAATTTTTCGCTAGAGAGAGAGATGTTTACACCTTTCTATGGATGACTTTCTTCTTTCGGGTTCGAATCTGCCTCAAGCCTATTCCAACGGGTAACACGTTTGTATTGATACACATCACTGGTTAGCGCGGCCAACCGGGACTTAATAAACACTTAGTGACATATCGCAAATCAAGGATCGGTAGTTTTGAAACATAGAATACAAAATAGGCACATATTGATCTGTAGGGCTATCAATGAACCCACTTAGGTCACTGGTATAATACTTTGAAGGTGTCCAAAGCTTTTAGTTCTTTGTTTTAAACTGAGGAAACAAGTTGACAATGATCACTTTAAGTCTCTGAAAACTAACAAAGCCACCCTCCAC
>NC_068994.1:240881-245881 GCF_001194135.2 Octopus bimaculoides | reverse complement strand
TGGCGCCCTCTGGGAAGAATTTTTCATCTAGAGTGAAGAATTTTAATTTCAGAAGGAATTGGGAGGAATTTAATTTTGTACAAAGCCTATTCATTTTCTATAGCAGGGTAATTTGCTTCATTTGGTGGTCCAACACACACACACACACACATACATATATAAAGTCATATATCTTATACATACATGCATATAAAAATATATAACTTTATATATATATATATATATACATACATACATACATACATACATACATATAAAAGCAAAGTCATGGAACGAATAGTCAGAGGGAAAGAAATCGCATTCTTTGAAGAAAACGACTTGCTGAGTGATACCCAGCATAGTTTTCGACCAGGTAAGAGCTGCCTGACTCAGCTCCAACAGCACTATGACTGGGTGTTGAGGCAGTTACTCAACAACTCAAATGTGGAAGCAATATACTTTGATTTTGCAAAAGCTTTTGATAAAGTGGATCATGGTATGATATGCCAGAATCTGCGTGATCTCGGCATAGCTAGAAAACTTGGAGTGCGGTTACACGAATTCGTTTTCAAACGAAAACTACTGTAACTCTACTACACTTGCCTCTTGCATACATGGTTTAAAGAGGAATAATAAAAGGTATTCTCTTAAATGGTCTGTTATATCGAGAGTCCCTTATTTCAGAGTTAATATTAATAAGTGCAAGTTGTGTGTAAGGGAATCCCTTGCCATCCTTAAGTCTTTTGGGCCTAAAACTTTAGTTTTACGGGGTTTTGAAACCGGTGAGTTAAAATTTCTATTAACAGCAGCCATCTGCATGTTTAGCAATGAAATAATTCGTTTTTTCTTTTGTGTGTTAAAAAATTTGGACTGGTCCTGTGATGGGTTTATCGTTAAAGTAAGCCATGCAGGGTTGTTTGAACTTTTTGGTTTTGCTTTGTAATTTTCAAATTCTTTATAATGTAAGGAAATGTGTGATGGGGCGTAGTTAATGAGTTTGTTTTTACGCGGTTTTCGTTTCGATCAGCTCAGTAGCTCGGCTAAGCATTATCTAACACAACTTCAGATCGACCAGGCCTTCAGAAAGCAACTTGGTAGTCAGAAATTGTGTGGAAGCCTGCCAGGGTGCTTGTTTTCGGTTATGGGGTTAACTAGTCTCCTGGTTTTTCAACGTAATCTGGCTCTTAAGTGGGGGGAAGTGGTTAATCGACAGTGTGGACATTGTGGAAAGCGCTCTGTTTTGTGCATGACCCCTCCGCACTCATTCTCACAAATGCTGGAGGTTCTAAAAATGGGGACATGAATAATGTTCTATTTCCCCTCTGACTAGACCATTAACATTATGAAACCCCTTAAACAGAAGCGAAGTTTAATTTAGGATGGAATCGAACTGGGTGCAGATGTGTTCCTATTAAGGTATGAACGTCATCTACATGAGACTCCAGCCTTCAACAAATTTTCCTTAAAAATCAACGAGAAAGGCAGGGACACCATGACCCCCCCCCCAAATATTCCCTTAAAATTCTGTAGTTATTTATCTCCAAAGCTGCGCTCTGGTTGAATATATCCATCATCAAAGGCTTTCCAGCCCTGACAATTTCGTGTTTTTTATGTGTCTATTATTATATTTTGCAATGTGCCTTTCCTTTTCTTTTGAGGTGGTAGGATGTGATTTCAGGAAGTTTTGGCTGCTATTTCTGTCGTAAAGTTATAAATTCGGTAGATTTGTAATTGAAGGACAAATAGAAAACAAATGCGAAAATAAAGAGGTTTAGGTGAAGCATGCACATAATACACATACATACATATTATGTATGTGTGTATGTAAACACACACACAAACACAAGTGAATGAACAAACGAAAGAACGTGGCTTTAAAAAAAAACAGTTTGACTTAGCTCCATGTGACTTAAAGTTTCGTGGGAGCGAAAGACAGACCCATCTTATCAGAATTTTTACACACACACATCCCAGTCTGTCTGTCTGTGTGTCTGCCAGTCTAGCTGTCTGCCTCTGTCTACATGTATTTGTATTAAACCCAGATACTCACCGCCCCCCACATACACACGCATAACTAACTAATGTATGAACAATTCGTAATCTTGTTAATCTTCATAATTTATGTCTTTATTATAATTACTTTGGCTCAAACCCCAAAATGTAAACATTGGTTATTATTGACGGGGGGAAAACTGAATGGATGGGACGGGGATGTAGTTTGGAATTGAAACATTTTGTGTGAACGCTAGAACAATAGATTTCTTGTCAACATACGACTGTCAATGGTTGTGACGATAACAACACTCGTGTGTGTGCGCGTGCGTATTGGCACTCAAGCGTGTGCGCGTCTTATAAGTGTAGAATAGAAACTTGTGTGCGTGTGTTATATAACAGAGGGAGTGAAATAGAATATTTAAAAATTCATGTGAGAGTTTCAGGGAAGTTACTTGTTTATAAATGGCACTTAAACGATAGAGTGAGTTAAGGGAGGGAGGGGGGTGAAGGAAATTTATGATGGTGACAAATGTGTATTTTGCTTTAAATGTATATTCGTATAGAATTGTAAAAATACTTTCGTGAGTACAAAGAAAAGGGAAGATATGAAAACGGTGAGAGGGATTCCGACCGCAAATCTAAAAGGTATCGAATTTTACGCCAAGTTTCAATATTGTAGATTTTAATAAATCTATTGCAATGCTGAATGCTCTCCAAAAACTTTCTCCTTCAACAAGTTTCGTTATTTATGTTGTTTGAATTTAAGTTTAAATTCGTCCTGGGTTAAGCCAGTACGTGTGTGTGACCATTCGGATGACGATTGTATTTGAACAGTTCCTGAATTGATGATAAATTTATAAACGTACGAGTCTTAAAGTAAGCAAGAATTTCGTGTAAGGCACACGTTTAACTCAATATATTTACTGTGCTTCGTATTATTTACTGAAGACATTGTTTTAACGAAATTTAATAGAATTTTGGTAAAGACGTTCTCTATTTATGACTTATAGGAAAATAAATGCGGACAAGTTTTAGAAATATTTCGTCAAGATTGTTGCTGATATTAAATAAGGTGCGACTTGTGCAACACCATCTTTCATCTACGGTTCCTCTTTTACTCAGCCTGGATTTGTTCTTTAAAGTAGTTCAATGCCCCGATGTTACAATACTGTTTTGTTACTTTATTCAATGATATTTTGTCATTTAATAAAGAGAGTTTCTTTAGCCTGAATTGTCTCATCGATTCTTAGGGATACATCATAGTGATTGATTAGAATTTCGGTCTCTTCCTTTAGAATCATTTGCCTTATGGTCAGGCTAGAATTTATTGTTTTCTAAATTTAAAGAACTCTCTAGGAATGTAACTAGTTTAACATTGGTATCAGTAGTAGTTACCAAGTTTAGCTCGTTAAAGTAATTAAGGGAGAGATCAATCAATTAATAAAATTAGAGACTTTGTGGGAATTTTATACTCGATGCAAATTAGGGGAAAGTTTTGTGCTATTCTTTGACCAAGACATTTTTGAAAAATGTCCAGACTTTGTAAGATGCAGCTTAATTTTGAGGCCGTTTTCTGTTGAAAAAACTTTTTAATAATAGTTTAGTGAAGGAAAGATAATTATTGAGGATGTCTATGTGAAGTTGTGTTTGTCATGGATGGATTTAAATGACTTTATGACTGAAAAGCTCTTATATTGAGGTTGATTCCGCCTAAAAATACGTTTGTTAATAATATTTAGTTCGGTTCTAAACGGGGTGAAAAAGTACTCCTTAATCTATAATTTCACCTGTACTTTTGATGTTTAGGCAAGAATGGCATGGTTAGATTCGTTGATAATGAAATGTAAAAGGTTAATATTAATTTTTGTAAGCGTTAGTAATGATGTTCTTTAGTAAGGATATTCATTAGTAAGGATGTTCATTAGTAAGGATGTTCATTAGTAAGGATGTTTGTAATAATGTCGTTTACGCGCAGGAGTGGCTGTGTGGTAAGTAGCTTGCTTACCATCCACATGGTTCCGACAAAACTGATGACATTTAGAAGAAGATTCTGGTTGAAGGAAGAATTCAAGAAGAATTCAAAGGTCATCCATACTGTGTCGCTCCCGCAAACCAACAGCTTCCAACAAACCACTAAAGTCATTCTTTCCATCTGAGAATCTGAGAATCTTTTTAATGGTTTCCAAGCAACTGTCGACTGGGAATATTTTAAACTGGACGTCGGCATCAGTTTGACCCTTTTCGAGGGATCTAAGATGGTCGACAACCCACTCCTCCTCACCAAAATAGAAAAACGGTTATTTATGAATCTACAAACGAGGAAACGAACAATGGAAGTTTATTGATCTCCCCGCCGCCCATATTTAGAATGCTTCTTCATGATGAGTGTATGCAGGATTGAGCGAGAGGGTGCGTGGAAGTGATTTCAAGCAAGTCTCTAAATCATTCTAAGAATGCAGAATGAATGTTTTCTGAAGATGGTCGAAAGTTTGGAGTGTTAATCAATAAATTCTTTGTATTTTTCAAATTATATCAACTGCACATCTAGGGGCTAGGTTTGTGTGTGTGTGTGTGTGTACCTCTCACTGATGAATATATGTCGTCAGTCTGTATAAAATGCGTCTACAGGCACGTGTATATAAATACATTTTACTCTTAAAACATTGAAATTTTTTTCTATAATACACACCCATTCACTCATATAATGTATACATGTGTGTGACGCATGTACACACACACACACACGCACACACACACACACACGGAAGGCTGATGCATATGAATCTAGACAGTATAATCTTCGTTCATTTTACTGGAACATTTAATCCCTTAGAGTGCTCAATGATTCAACAGGTAGCCACTGCTATGACTTCATAATGTAAATGAAACAAACGATATGACAGAGAAAACATATATGAAGCAGTTAACTGTCGCCGTTCGGTGTGCCTGGGAGGAGGAGTAAATGATATATACTCAGTCAGGAGGGGGAGGAGGAGGAAGAGAATGTAGAGTTATGAAGAATATCT
>NC_068994.1:238275-240849 GCF_001194135.2 Octopus bimaculoides | reverse complement strand
TTACTCGGAGTCTTGTTTTCATTCTGTGAAAGGTCAATGGAAAGATTTGTGACGTTTCGATTTGCAGTACACACGCGCACGCGCGCGCGCGTATATATATATATATATATATATATATATATATATGTATGTATGTATATAAAAGAGAAAGAGAGATGTGAATATCTAAATATATACTCACATTTACGTACACATTTTTACAGCAATTATGACATGTATATACATTTGTATTCTATGTTGACGTAGACAAGTTCACACACACGTGTGTGTGTGTGTGTGTATATATATATCTATATACACACACACATATTTTTCTATATACTGCACTGTAAAATAAAACGGGAAATCAATAGGGAAACTGAATTAATGAATGAAAATGAAGTTTGAAGTGTTTCCATCTGGTCATGTGATTGTATGGTAGTCCCGGGGTGTGGGAGAGAAGTCAGTGTAATGTGTATGTGTATGGTATATGGTTGTTTATGTATGTGTTTGTGTGAGTGGATGTTTGTGAGTGAGAGTGCGTGTGTCAGTTTCTCTCTGTGTTCATGAGTGCGTGTATGATTAGTGTGTGTGTGTGTGGTAAGAGGGTTTATGAATGTATGTGAATGTATCTGTATATTTCAATGTGTGATTATCTCTGGTGAGTGTATGTATGTATATGTGTATGTATGCGTATGTAGGCATATGCATCTTTGTGTTCGCATCCGTATGGCAGTGCGTTTGCAGTGAGTATGTGCGAGCTTCTGATGAATGAATGAAACATCTCTCGGTAGATAGATTAATGGCTGCCTGCCTTTGTGTCTTTGAGTGGACATATGAGAAGTGTACGGGTATATGAGAAGTGTACGGGTATATGAGAAGTGTACGGGTAAATGAGAGGTGCGTGTATATATATATATAAATAAATTAACTTTAAAACCTAATATTTTCAATTTTACTTGGCCACCATTGTCCATTGTTCTATATTTAATACTTGTCACGTGTCTCAGTCTATCACATAATCACTCAAGGAAAATGAAATCGGGATTTGTTCGAATATAAATTAATATAAAGTATCAAACAGTATAAAGTATTAAATAATAAAGTGTCTCAAATAAGACGTAGGTTTAAACATAGCGTTTTAAGCCATATAACCTCTCACACGATATAGAGAATTAAGTGTAAAGTCTGCGCCGAACCTAAAAACTAATAAAATTGTAGCTTCTCTGAAACTGGAAGACTTTTTAGGCGGCCGACAGTGCAAGATGCCCCTTTAGGGTCTAGAGAGAAATGTTGTATTGTTAGGCGCCTAAAAGTCTTGGAGTCCCAGAGAGTGGAATAGTGTTCCATTTGGAGTCTAGACGGAGCACTATTCCATCACAATGCTGCTGACTCACGGCTGATGATGGTATTAATTGAATGTACGAGAGCGACGTAAAATGAAACACCTGGCTCAAGGACGCCACACATCGGTCTGAGAATTGAGCCACTCAGGGCCACTCAGGGCCCACCTCTTGCTGCCACTCAGGGCCCACCTCTTGCTACCACTCAGGGCCCACCTCTTGCTACCACTCAAGGCCCTGGGTTGACAGTGAAATTTGAGTGATGGAAACTTTTAAAGTCTGTCGGTGGAATCGTTCTTGTTCTCCTGTGAGTAAGGCTTCTCCTCTCTTCTGCCAACCTGGAAGCACCTGAAAATGTTCGTCGGCGAAGGCTTCTCCCATTTAACCACGTCACACACACACACACACACACACACACACACACACACACACACACACACACACACACACACACACATATACGCCCGTTCGCATAGTTCTCGGTGAATGTGTGTTTATGGTGTAAGTTTGTGCGTTTCCATGTCAACTCCTCCCTACACCTACCAACCCTCCTACACTTCCTTCGGTAATGAAGATTGACATGAAGATATGAAACTCATGAAAATAGAAATCTGCTCCACCACCAGCATTGCTGTCACCACCACTACCACCATACCATCACTACTACTACCACCACCACCATCACCATCATCATGGATTTCATTACTTCCATCATGAACAACTCTCATGTCCATCTCACCCCCACCGCATCACCACCACCAGCACTACCATCATTCTCATGAACTATACTGATGGCCATCACTCACCGCCCCCACCGGCAACGATATGCTAATAACGTATGTAAATTGACACACAGACAGACACATATAACACATCCATTGTTGTTCGAGAGAATTCCTCTCCATCCGGGCATTTAAATAGAATAAATATGGTAATAAATAAAAAAAAAACTTATAAGAAAAGAAAAAAAATGGTGAGTCACGAGCAAATAGCGCTTGTTCCATTTGACTATTTAGCCCAAGGGGTAAATATATATATATATATGTCCGTTTCACCGTGTGTATATGTGTATGTATATATATGTGTATAAATGTATGTACTTGTATATATGTGTAAATATATACATGTGCGTGTGTGACTGAGTGTGAGTATATGTTTATGTGTGTGTATATATATGTATATATATATATATATATATATATATATATACATATACATATATAATATATATATACATGTATATATATATATA
>NC_068994.1:236601-237296 GCF_001194135.2 Octopus bimaculoides | reverse complement strand
TGTGTGTGTGTGTGTGTGTGTGTGTGTGTGTGTGTGTGTGTGTGTGTGTGTGTGTGTGTGTGTGTGGTTGATGGATTTATTATTTTAAGGTGGGGTATGTTAATGGAGACAGAATTTAGCGGAGGTGGGGTGGGAGAGATCAGAGAATGGCAATAATGTATATCTATATTTATTTGTATGTATGTATGTATGTGTGTGTGTGTATCTGAAATTAAACGTATGTAAATGAGTGCAAGCCTATGTATGTATGTATGTATGGTGTGTGAGTGCAAGGGTATATGAATGAATGCGTGTATGTATGTGTGTGTGGTAAGTGGAGTGTTTAACTTGAACTCTGTCAAGCTTGTATACAGTCCAGTAATACCGAGACAGTATGGCCGAAAACATTTAAATGATTTGCTACTGATCACGTGACTAACATTTAAATCATTTTCATGTGGTAGCTTCATCTAACCTAGCGCTGGATTACTTCCCATCGTCCGGCAGAGTGTCCTTCTTCGAATATATATAGATGTCCGTTGGTCGAAATGAAATCTTTTCTACGCGACAATTAACAAGATTTCTGGTAATTTATCTTACACTAGCGTTGTGATATACAGAATAACGCTGTGTTTTTCTCGAGCAGTGTTGTGTAGATCAGTGCAGTGTATTACAGAACAGTGTTGTGTAGATCAGTGCAGTGTATTACAGAACAG
>NC_068994.1:231836-236591 GCF_001194135.2 Octopus bimaculoides | reverse complement strand
GTGCAGTGTATTACAGAACAGTGTTGTGTAGATCAGTGCAGTGTATTACAGAACAGTGTTGTGTAGATCAGTGTTATGTAGATCAGTGCAGTGTATTAAAGAACATTGCTGTACAAAGCGAAGGAAGTACTAATGTCATCGTTGGCAAAATATCGATATTTGGTTGACCAGGATACAGAAAAGTTTAATGGATCTGACTATTTGAAAAGTAGGTGCAGAATAACGAAGATTCTCTCGTATAAAGTAAAGGTATTGATTATATTCTTGTATGGTGCAGAATCATGAACTCTGTATTGCAACTAAACAGATAAAGTAATTAGACAGTTTCCATCTTCCTGTCTTCACAAAATCTGTAGGAGGCAGGATATAATCCTCAATACAATCGTTAAAGCTGTAAAATCAAAGAAACGTAATCATTACGTGTGAGGCGTCAGCTTCGTTTGTGTGGTCGTGTGGTCAGGTGATCCACTTCTAAGGCGATTATTTTGTACGATATTGTGTCTTGGTCAGTTCGTCTTTCATCCACCCTTCATTACGAGTGGGACATTCTCTATGCCACCACAAACCATCTCCGTGTCGCACAGTTTTCTCCTCGATTCTTGCAAATTCTTAATTCCAATTCCAGTGTCTTTTAGCTCAGATTTTAAACAATCTTTAAATTTGTTCATAGGCTTGTGGTGGATCCATTAACTCTCCAAAGAAAACTTGCTCGGAAAGCCAGCAATCATTTAGTCACTTCACAACCAATCCCTTGCGATCGGCCTTCTTTTTCTGCCTTATGTCGTGTAGTCAGATATATATAATAATATAAATAAACAATTGCACTTTAATTCAAGGGCAGATAATTCAGGGCTCGAAACTGAATTCTCATCGTAGAACGACAGAGATCTAGAAGTAATAGCACCCCACCAATACGCGCGCGCACACAAGTTTGCATCGTGCATATAATCTCTAATACAACGTGGAATAAAGAATGGGTTGTTGATTCCCTCTGATGCTACTCAAGGTTTACCGTCATATACACACACACACACACTACAAACACTTATCTACCAAATAGTAATGTTCTGAATTGCTGTCACTAAGGAAGGGTTACGTAATGGCTACATTTCCTATTATATATAACGCAAACCTGAAACGCCCATAATAAATAATTTCAAAAATATCCCTATTTGTATTCACTTTATTATTACGGGTTATATGACTCGATGCCCGTCCAAACCAAACGGTCAGGACCCAACCAGTCACGACCCACTTACGCCAAATCTAACGGCGGTTCGGAGTAATTTGCTATATTTGATTCGAGTCGAAAATTCTGGTACATTGCACCGCTTTTTAACGTTACACGATTTGTGTGTGTGTGTGTGTGTGTGTGTGTGTGTGTGTGTGTGTGTGTGTGTGTGTGTGTGTGTGTGTGTGTGTGTGTGTGTGTGTGTGTGTGTGTGTGTGTGTGTGTGTGTGTGAGTGAGTGAGAACAAAATATTGTTAATGCACATTAAATTAATAACTATCAGTGAAGAATGCATTACACAGGCCAATCGATCTCTCTCTCTCATACAGGCCTTTATACACACACTTAGTTGTCAGTTAAAAAAAAGGTATTCACTTTCTGATGTAATCTCAACACATAACCGAAAGTCGTTCGATTGGTCTTTCTTTTTCATTTCACAAAGATTTCTCTGTACAGGCAAGGTGTTACTTCTGTCTATATATACATTGTTGGCTAAAAATCTAGGGGTATATATTGCGTATAGCATCGAAACGAAACACTATTAATGCACTAATAATAATAATGATAATAATAATAATAATAAGAGAATGAGGAAAAAGAATGATGTGTGTGTGTGTGCGCGCGCTTACGTGCGTGTTTGTAAGAACAATTTTCTTCCTTTTCTCCACAAATCTGTTTTTCTTTCCGCCAAACTCAACTCGTGAATAATTTATTATTGCCAAAATAATTTTTTAGTCTGAAAAAATAAAATCTCTGGTCACGTGATCACATTATTTTTGGCTTAACTACAATATGATGTAGATAGACTATTTCTTTAAACACACACACACACGCACACATATACATTTAAGTATTCATCGACACAAAAACAGATGCACATATCAAATATAAATGCAATTCTCTCTCTCTCTCACACACACATACACACGTTTATATGTATGTGAATCTATTTTATGTACATACACACACATAAGTATGCACACATATACACACATTGTGTGTGCGTGTCTGCTTGCAGATGTATGGACACACACACACACACACACACATATATAGTCAATTCAAATAAACGAATAAAAATCAAATAAAAACGGACAACATGAGGACGTTCACAAGAAATGTATTAGCTTGACGCTCGGTGAAAGGAGAGAGTTTGACGGGTATGTGTGTGAATGAGGGGTTGTGTGTGGAGGTATATGTGCAGTTTTGTGCGCGTATGCGCGTGCTTGTGTGTGTGCGTTCCTGTATATGTGATGTCTAAATTTGGCCAACTGCGTTTAAAATTTTTTTTTCAATATTCAATTTTGCTTGCAATAGCCGGTTCTTTTGGTCAGACAATCGTATCTTCAGCTGCTTCAGATGCCAAGATATGAAAATTGTCAAAGTGTAGTAGAACGGTTTAGCATTTTTCAAAAGTGCACCAAGTCCCACATATGACAGTTTTGCAAAAATATTTCTTACTGAAAATATCATACATTCATGGAGTTACGATTTTATGCACCCAACAAAGGATTATCGTTAAGCTGAAACTGTTGCTAACGTAAAAAGAAGTGGAAGGGTGAAACTATTTTTTCGTTTTCTGAAAAAAGCAACGTTATGGACTTACGACACTTTTGCATAATAGCAACGATATCTATAATC
This sequence comes from Octopus bimaculoides, assembly GCF_001194135.2. Lineage (NCBI taxonomy): Eukaryota > Metazoa > Mollusca > Cephalopoda > Octopoda > Octopodidae > Octopus > Octopus bimaculoides. The sequence goes on along the minus strand of NC_068994.1, from coordinate 233,719 downwards.
TGGAGCTGTGAGGAGCATGGAGTTACCGTTGAATTGCTATAACTCTCATGTCCCTTTTGACCTGGAACCGTTGTGTCATTTGTCAGGGTCTCATTTATGAGTTAAATAGATTTTCCAAGATTGCACAAATAAGACTTTCCTGAAAATGGAATTTTACATTCAGTGTCAGCTTTTGTTTCGAAGTTATCAATATCGCCTCATATGTTTACAATAGAGAATCTGCCAATATATTGGTTAGTAAAGCTGAACTTATGGAAGACGTAAGGTGTAGTTTGTTTGTGAAGGTGAACTTATCCAGTTTACACCTTACAATGACACTGATATTTGAATGTCCGATTGTGTGGCACACACTCTACCAGTTCTGTTATCTCCTAGGGTGGTACACGTTGAGTAATTTCATTAGCACCTTTCCTGCTGATATACAGACAGCTATTGATAGTCCGGTACTTCTTTTCTTTATTATCTTTACTGATATCATCGGTAACGTTCAGCAGGAGAGGGGGGGGGGTATCTTGTTAAAATCCTTCCTTGTCTGTAGATAGAATTCTTTGCAGAATGTTTCAGTTTTATATTTATAAATGTATGTTTGTATTTATGTATGCATGCGTTTTGTAAACATTATGTACGTCTTTATATATTTATACATACACACATGTATCTATGTTTGCATGCATTCACACAATGTTTCGTTTAATTATTTGAATTCTTCCTAAAAGAAGGAGTTGGTGTCTGACAAAGAAACGATGCTTCACCGCTAGAGTTTTCATAAAATTTTAAAAGTCTTGCATATTTTCACCGTCCCATTCTCACATTGTATTGTAAAACTGATCTCTTTATTCGCCTGAAAGCCTCGGTTTTTTCTAGATTGTCACTTAAACATTTCCTTGGTGAATATAACCAAGTGGGCCACTAATTACAGGTATAATTTGAATTCATAATCAGGGTAGCGGAGCTGCAGGCTTCGAAGCAGTTGTCCATAAATATTCTCCTTCCCGTTCAAAACTGTCCACAACTGCAGGACGACTAATCTTCATCGTGACTTATTTTCAGTCCCAAATAACTATAATTAACAGCTACAGAGACAGTATTAATATCAAAAAGTAATAGCTGTCCCCTATTTAAACTGGATGTTATCTTAGAACACAGTACACTGCATTATTTATCTTGGGAGGACCTTTCATATGGACTTGCAGTGAATGAAATAACTCGTATTTTTATCGCTGGCGGGCGAGATAAAACAGTCGACTCCCTCGTCAGCGACAAAGAGAAGAGAGTGGCCCTCTTATGATAAATAAAGCAGTTTTCTGTATTTTGGCACAAAATCCACTGTAAGTGGATATTGTGTCAAAATACTATCTATCTCCCACTGTAAGTGGGGGATAGATAGTACCAAATAACTCTACCAGGTTTGTTATGTTTGCACTTGGTAGAAATTCTGATGGGAATGTCCCACTAATATTTCTTCTTTTGATATAAGTATTCAATATGGAGTACATTATTGCAGATGGTATTGTGTATTGTTTTAGTCATATCATTATGCCACAATAGCAGATGGTACATTGATGACACTTTTGGACAGCTGCTGATCACGCGATGTCTTCCACAGAAATGTGATTCTATCGATATTTTCGGTGGCATTTTGTGAGTTTAAAGACTTCACAGAATTATTTGCTTTACCTCTGTGTGTGTGTGTGTGTGCGTGTGTGTGTGTGTGTGTGTGTGTGTGCGTGCGCGTGCGTGCGTGCGTGCATGCCTGCGTGCGTGCGTGCGTGCGAGTGTGTGTGTGTACATATATCTGTAAATCTATAAACCCGTATGCATACAGCTATATGCATACAGACACACTACTCACATAGGTATATATGTTTGTGTGTATGCGTGCG
>NC_068994.1:224578-231826 GCF_001194135.2 Octopus bimaculoides | reverse complement strand
GTGCGTGCGTGCGTGCATGCCTGCGTGCGTGCGTGCGTGCGAGTGTGTGTGTGTACATATATCTGTAAATCTATAAACCCGTATGCATACAGCTATATGCATACAGACACACTACTCACATAGGTATATATGTTTGTGTGTATGCGTGCGTGCGTGTATATATATATATATATATATATATATATATATATATAATTTGATTGTAATATATGGTAACCGTAGTCAGTAATTAAATCCAGTTCCTCAATGTTGAACATATATTGAGTTAATTGATGTAATAGAAACACTGAATAACTCGTTAAAATGATCGAAGCACACACATTGAAATACATACATAAACACATACACCCGCGCTCATATTATACACACGCGCGCAACGGAGCTATACAATCAATGGCGCTTACATACATGCCCGGGCGTTTGGATGAATGTGTAGATACGTGCTCGCACACATACACACATATACATTTGTATGAATGCGCGCACACACACACTTTCTGTGTTTTCTGTCAATCTTCGCCATCATACGCATCAATGACGTTCACCCTTGAGAAATTCGTCGAAATCAATTTTCTTGTCTTTGATATTAATAACTCTTTGATTTTGTCTGACATGCAGAACCTTTTACTTAACTTTACCGCCAATGGCTTCCATTTGTCTCTTTTAGAACGGAAGTGGTCTCTCAATTAGCTTCATTACTGCTTGTATTTACACGGCTCTTTCAGTGCCACATTCTATCAGCTGGGCTCTATCCCAGCGGTCAGATTCCAATCCTTTACTCTTATATTTAAGCGGTAAATTTTCTGTTTAGGCCACTTAGACATGTTCCAATGCAAATTATTACCCTCCACTCCGCACTATTATCGTTCTGTAGTGTCGTCATCCAGATGCGATCCACACACAAGCTTGACGTGCAGTCCACAAGACATGTTAGCTACATCTTTCGATGAAGACATCATAATTTTGACTCCCTTAATACACACACACACACACACACACACACACAAAGAATGTCGCTACCAATATTTAGGTCACGCAAATGTTTTATCATTTCTCATGATGGCTTCTTCACGGGTATTGCAATGAAAAATCTAAATCATAACTATTTAGGCTCTTTCTCCCACTCCCCCTCTCTCTCTCACTTGTGTGTGTGTGTGTGTGTGTGTGTGTGTGTGTGTGTATACATTCATCCCTTGACGGTAACGAATCAAAGAGTAATCATTATCGCCAAGTGTAGAGTGTAAATTATTATTATGTAATTCTCATTCAATATATCCTGACCGACACCTTGGGTTTCTTGTTAACAGAGTGAGCCTGACAACATATGTCTAGGAGTCAGCCATTCTTTGTTTTAGTACAATATAGTTTGTCGTACAATCACATTAATTATCAACTTACTCATGTTAAAATCTGTTTCAAGAAGGGACCTATACAGCACATTACAATACATTGTTTATATACAAACTTGTTACCAGTTTAAAAATGCTCGAGGAATATTGGAATCCGTAAGAAAGCTATGCACTGCATTTCGTCGTCGGAGCGAAAATGTCTGAATGTAGATAAATAGCTGTAAATACACGGATTTAGGTCGCAGCGCCATCTAACCTGACTGTTGGGAACGTGTTATCTCTTCAACAACAGAAATCCATCTGCTTTTCCGGTCTCTGAAAAGGAGATAACTACTTTCTTACGGGATCGAATATGCTTCAAGCATATCTGAACTGGTAACAAGTTTGTTTCCATACACATCGCTGCCTTAGCGCTGTCTCCTCGTACATTGAATCACATTACAATACAAAATTAGTAAAACATCAGTCCATAAAATTATATCAGCCTGCAGAGAATTACATGAGAAATTACAAACCTCCTCCTGACTCCTATTTCTACTATTGTAGTTTTCCATGTTTGATTACGTCATTATTACAACTATTCTATAAACACCCGAGTAGAATCAAAATTATTTAAGTACAGCAATAATTATGGCGGTACTTACATAATTTTCAAATTTTACCTTTTCCTTTTTACATTCCTTCCCAATATAAATTATTTGTAACCTTTCACTTTTCTCCATACACCTAAATCCCTAGTTTCTCCACAAATCTGGCTCTCTAACTTATTCTCTTTCAGTTTTTTTCTTTCTTTCATCTCCCCAAATTAACTCCTTATTTTCTGCATCACATTTCAGTTCGCCTTGCACTTTTCTCGTCGTCTCTCCTCGTCTCTCCTACCCTAATCCCTCCCCTACTATTCTTATCCCTCTCCCTCATTCAGTATAATTTACACTTTTTCTTATTTACAAATAGTTTTACCTCTTATTCTTGAATATAAAATTCCATCCAACGAACGAAATACTTGACTCGCTACAAAAACTCGTCCTCAGCAAAATATTCCAGCCATTTGCGAATAATCACATTTATTGTAATACAACACATGCATACATACATACTTAGCATGTCTGTCTATCTGATACTGAAGTACAACTTTATAGATAGACACGCACACACACATTTGATATATACACACACACACATAGGTGTATATGTACATATATATATGCATATTGATGTGTCTGTATGTATGTGCGTGCGTATGTATATATATATATATATATATATATATATATATATATGTGTGTGTTCATACATGTGTGTGTATATATATATATATATATATATATATATATATATATATATGTGTGTGTTCATACATGTGTGTGTATATATATATATATATATATATATATATATATATGTTTATATAAATATACATGTGTGTGTGTGTGTGTGTGTGTGAGATGAAGACAAAAGAGAGACTCTGTGTGTGTGTGTGTGTGAGAGAGAGAGAGAGAGAGAGAGAAATATTCAATTTTTCTATTAGCGAAGATATTGATACATCTGCTTCTTATCAAAATTCTCCCCCGAAAGTCAAACCCTGCAGTTTCTCCCTGTCCCCACCGCCACGCTACACATTCAATCCATGTGGGGGTTGTACGTAATAGGGGATAGTGGTGGGGGGTGATCAATAGGGCGTGTGTGTCTGTCCCCCCCCACTCGTACAACAGCGATATACAATCCCAACTAATGAGGTAACTAGTCACATTATTGATACCTTACAACGGACAGTAAATCACTTTGGAGTTAAACCTGGGGCTGTTACTGGTGGTGGTGGTGGTGGTGGCTGGCGCTGGTGGGCGGGAGGTGATGTTGCAGTGGTGGTAGTGATGGTAGTAGTGCAGTCACAATAGTGGTAGAAGTGGTGATAATTGTGGTGGTTGATTCAGTTGTAGTAGTATATACACAAGTGAGAAGCACACAGTACAGTCTGTGTGTGCGCGTGTGTGTGTGTATATATATATATATACATTTTTTATCTCTTTGACTTGTTTTAGTCCTTCAACTGTGGCCATGCTGGGTCACCACCTTGAAAATCTTTTAGTCGAACGAATCGACTTCAGTACTTATTTCTGTTTTTTTTTTTAGGCCTGGTACATATTTCGTCGGTCACTATTGCCAAACGGGTAAGTTACCGGGAAGTAAACACACCAACACCGGTTGTCAAGCGGTGGTAAGGGACAAACGCACAGACATATTTCAGTTTCCTCCTACCAAATCTTTTCGCAAAGCTTTGGTCGGCCCGAGGCTATAGCAGCAGACACTTGCCCAAGGTGACATGCAGTGGGACTGAACCCGAAACCAGGCGTTTGAGAAGCAAGCTTCTTACCACCACACAGCCACTTCTGCGCCTTTGGACTAGATTGGGCTGCCTATTTTCACTTCCGTGCAGGACGAATGCCCCAGCTTGTTCTCTCCACCAATCATGATCTGACGGTCTGGTGTGAAGGCCATGAATTTGAGCGTGGGATCATACTGGTTTGACGAGCCTACCCTGCCACACTGGCTCCACCTGGCTTGGCAGTGGGATGCAGTTTTTTTATGCTCTTACTCAGGAGTAGTTAAGCCGATTACACCGATCTCCAGTGCTCAACAGGTCCTTATTTTATCGACCCCCGAAAGGATGAAAAGCGAGGTCGGCCTTGGTGGAATTTGTACTCAGAACGTAAGGACGGACGAAATACGTGAAGCATTTTCGTCCGGCGAACTAGCGAGTCTGCCAGCTCACCCTCTACACCTAGATAAAATCTGCTGGTGTATAATAGATGTCTAATCAGTGCTGGTGTGTGTGTGTGTGTATATAATAAAGATGTACAGAGTGGTGGGCAAAATAGATTTATTTTTCAATAATTATTATTAATGATGGTTGATATTTTAGTTGGAAGTAATTTGAGAAAGAGCCTCCTTGCCTCTGCCCTGCCCCCCGTCACCACCCTAGGCCTTCCAAGGCGTGGTTAGCAATGTGGCAGCGGTAACAGGACGTCTTACGAGTTATTGATGAGAAAAATGGAAAACTGGTGAAAAAGAAGATAAAAAAAAGTCTTATTTGTTACATCTTCATTACGTCTTTAGAAAATTAACTGAAGGCTCCTTCATTCTTGCTTCACCCCCTACTTTCCCCCCATTATCTCACACCTTCCTAAACTCCTTCTTCTCCTTCTCTCTCTCTCTCTCTCTCTCTCTCTCTCTCTCTATATATATATATATATATATATATATATATATATCACTTTCATGTCACCCTTTCTCACTCCTACTATCTCTTTCTCTCTCTCTCTCTCTCACCATTTTTTTCTCCCTTTCTTTTTTCCTCCTCTCTTCTCCCTTTTTATTAATTCATTTCGCTTCTCCCCCTCTCTCTCTGTCTCTCTCTTTCTATCTCTCTCGCTGCTGCTTATTTCTCTTTTACACACTTTCAACTCTCTCTCTCTCTCTCTCTCTCTTTCTCTCTCTTTTCCTTTCTATTTCCATCCCTGTCTTTTCTATATAAAACTTAATTACAACCAACTTGTCCCCTTCCACCACCGCCTCAATGTTCACTGCCCTTTATACATTTCTCTGCTGACCCTTAATTTCTTAGAAATTCCTCTGCCCTTCGCTGTGGCCGGGATTGATTGATTTCCTTCTCACCTTCCGTTCATCAGGATTAATAGTTCGAGATCCCATACCTGACCACCAGGATATACAGCTATATTTCTCACAAACCCCTCTTTAATATCTTAAGACGAAATGGATATATTAGATATTGTAGTCTGAGATAGACTATGCCTGGAAAGCGAAGGTTAGATCATCATTTGACCAGAACTGATCTGAGGCTGACCAACAATGAGAGACACTAACTAATGTAATCTTATGTCTGAGCAAAGGAGTACATAGTCACGGTCAGAGCGTCTTTGATCCTCATTCTGGATCATAGTTTACTCTGGGTTAAACAATACAAACCTTAGAGTCTGTCTGTATGTCTGGTTTCCCTTGGTAATTCTGTCAAGATACCGAGATTTGAAGTTCGTTTTTGTTGCTATTGTAAGTAAATAAGAGATACGAAGAGATACGCGGGGAGGCTTGAGGGCGGTTTGGGGGAAACGCGAGGGAAATATTTTCTGTTTTGCCTGGCACAAGAAATATGACACCCACGACTGCATCTAATTCACGTTTCAACAAATATTGTTTTTCATTTTCTTTTTTTTTTAATCTAGTAAAAGCGATTGTAGCTCGAGTTTAAGCAGGTTTGGCGTGTTGACAACACAAGTCATAACAGTTTTGTAAACACTGATAAAATATAAATAAATAGCTGAAAGTACACATACAATGTTAACTAGGGATGTCACAGATTACCTGGGTGGTGTCACGGATTGAAATATACAATACAGGGTATCAGAGATTAAAATATATTAACTGGGTGGTGTCATTGATTAAAACACATTACCTGGGGTATCATAGATTAAAATATATTAACTGGGGTATCATAGATTAAAATACAACACAACAAAAGGACTTCCGTAAGCTCAGTCAGCCTGCTAGAAATAACAATGAAATTTCTCTCGAAACCACACTTCATCGTCTTAGAAAATGAAGGCTTCACTAAATATTGTAATATTAAAAAAGAAAAAAAGTTCCCGTTCGTGATGCCTTTGGTCATAGATTTACTGGCTCAGCAGTGACCTGGGGTTAAACAACAACTTCAACAAGAGATGAAGAAGATCTCTAACCTGGCGATTGTGTCATTAATTATGTCACTAATTATGTCACTAATTATGATGTAAGAGTTCAGCCATCATGGATTTCAGAATCGCAAATGAAATGATAAAATGTTAATTAGTGTATTAATTGAGTATGTGTGTATTTTTGTCTGTGTCTGCCTGTGTGTCTGTCTGTGTGTCTGTCTGTGTGTGTGCGTGCTTGTGCCAGTGTGTGTGTGTGTGTGTGTGTGTGATCAACACAAGCGGTACGAAATTAGGTTTCTAAACGGTCACCCAGCCTGCTGGAAACAACGGTTAAATCTCTAAAATGACACCAAAACGACAGCTCAACAGCTGCACTCCCTCATTTACTACACTAATGCCATCACTATCACCCCCACCATAACTACTAACAGCACTACAGCTTTATCACGCTGCCACCACTACCATCCACCACCACCACCACTACATCCAACACTCTCCATGACCACCACTACAAAACACAATGCATTGGATAATAACCTATTTAAAAAGACCAGACCGGACAGTCACGGCTGGGATGTCTTTGATCCGAGATCGACTTACTTAGGGCTAAGTGGAAGCTGAATAAATAGCAATCCTTGACCCCTAGCTTCCATCTTTTCTGGCACGAAATTGAGAAATTTCTAGCCAGGCTGGAGCAATTGGTTAAGGAAGTCATCTTGAAACTGTTTTCAGTTGAAAGTTGAATAAGTGAATTTAAGCAACGACTTTGAAGACGTTGAGATTTCAGCAATCAGGATTGCAATTATCAATAAATAAGGATTGATTGAAAGTATGCAATAAAGAATGAGTGAAAGTATTGAATAAAAATCGATTTCATCCACGGCTTGGATTGAGTTGATTCTCCTCGATGAACAACTCGGTAGTGTTCAGTTTTGAGATGTTGTCAGGCGTAGATTGTTCTAGAAAGACATGGCTGTGTAGAGATGTGGAAAGGTGTAGATCTACATATGTAAAGTGGAAACTGAGGGTGTAAATATGAGGTGTGGAAGAGTAACGAAGCGGGAGTGTAGACGTGTGTGTGTGGATGGCAGTGTTGAAGTGCAAGAGGAAAGGTGTGTGGAAAAATAGAGACGAAGGTGTGTGTGTGTGTGTGTGTGTGTGTGTGTGTGTGTGTGTGTGTGTGTGTGTGTGTG
>NC_068994.1:223848-224142 GCF_001194135.2 Octopus bimaculoides | reverse complement strand
ACACAAATATAAAAGTACATGCATATATATATATATATATATATATATACACACACACACACACACACACACAGAAATATACATGTACTTTTATATGTGTGTATATGTATATACACACACACATATATATATATATATACATACACACACACAGACATATATATATATATATGTATATATACGTACGTGTGTGTGTATATGTATATATATATATGTATCTATATATATATATATACGTGTGTATATGTATGTATATATATATATATATATATATATATATATAAAATATATATA
>NC_068994.1:217230-223652 GCF_001194135.2 Octopus bimaculoides | reverse complement strand
TATATATATATATATATATATATATATATATATATATAAAATATATATACATAAAATATATATACATATACACGCACACACAGCCATGAAATCACATATACACATATATACACGCATTTCTATACGAACAGTTGGTATAAGAAGGCGGATATATTCAGCAACACGTATCAGCTGAACGTTTCCACGCGCGCGCGCGCGCGCGCGCGCAGTCACGTTTACACACACATACACACGCATACATATATGTATTTGAGTGTACATATATATACCTACACGTTTGTGTGTACATCTGTTATATATATATATATATATATATATATATATATATATATATATATATATATATATATATATATATATATGTATATATATATATATATATATGCATACACACACATCTATTTGTCTATCTATATTTATATATATATATATGAAGGTGTACAGGTACATATGTATCATTTACGCACACCTTGATATATTTGCATATAATCATATATACATTTGTATATGTGTGTATGCATGAATACGCACACACACACACACACACACACACACACGTCTTGATATAGATCTATGTATCAGCATATATGCATATGTATGCAATATATATATATATATATATATATACATATACACGAGTGCATGTGTATATGTATATATACATATGTGTATTGGTATTTTGCAGCTATGTGTGTGTGCACATATACACGCATAATACAGAGAAGGCCTGTATGAAAGGCTGACATTAACTTGAACTAACAGGTGATTATAAACTGTTCTAACGCTTCAGTACACACACACACACACACACACACACACACACACTCTACTCACATGCAGAGACACAGTAAACTCATTGGCACGTACAACATGTTAAATACACATATACACACACATGCACAGGCGTAATACACACGCACACTCACAGTAGTATACTAGTATATCTAAAATTAAACATACCACACGCACACATATCTGGTGATAAATATACATTGAAATACTTCTCAACATCCAATTTACTGTTTGCTATATATTCACATCACAATACATACACATAAGCACACATACCATCTACATACATACATACATACACGCACGCACGCACGCACGCACGGATGTATGTATGTATGTATATATGGATGGATGTAAACCATGCTTTTATATATCAGTACATGTTATGTGTGTGAATAAATGTGTATACACATATACATACGATACATTTGTCTGTGTGAGTATGTGTGCGCGAGCGCGCGCATACACATAGATTGGGAAGGAGACAGGGAGTTGAGAAACGAGAAATAAAAAAGGGGATGATGGATTGATGTGTGTGTGTGTGTGTGTGTGTGTGTGTATACATATGACACTCATGCTTTTCTCATATGGGCGTATATATAGGAGATGTATGTGTCTGTATATATATATATATATATATATACATGTGCGTGTGTACGTATATACCTACGTTGTTATGCATGTGTTTACAACATACATTAAATGTGTACTAACAGGTGATTAGTAATAGTGCTCACACGCTCACACACACACACACACACGCTCACACACACACACGCTCACACACACACACACACACACACGCTCACACACACACACACGCTCATACACACACACGCTCACACACACACACACACACACACACGCACTCATTATTACTGAAGTCCTCGCTGCAAAGCCTGCATCAGTTGCACAGAAAATCGATGTAGAAGCTGTATATTAAGCTGACTCACAGAACCAATCAGTTCTCATAAAACCTTTCTCATACGGACAAATAATAGGATTGCGAGGCGGAGAAATGGTGGGGTCAGTGGTGGGGGTAGTGGTGGCGGTGGTGTGTGTGTGTGTGGGGGGAGTAGTGTCACAAAATTGTGTTATTCTCTGCTTTTCTCGAAATAATGATCACAACACCAGCGAATTATCGGTTGCAACATTTTGAGACATCCACAAGAAAAGACATCGTGTAGAATAGTTGTTGTTTAGTTCCAGGTTAATCCTGATTCAGCACACCCACCATCAAAGCGTTCCATCCGTGACCATTCCGTGTTTTTCACAGAACCTAAAATTTCGTTTTGAAATCTGCATTTTTTAAAAAATTCGACGATGCTGCTAAATAATGTTTCTGCCGAGATAACATGGCTGCAAGACAGGCGCCATCTTTCTCGTCTGTTAATAAATCATGGTTAATGAACTAACTGAGATTACTAGCAATATCTTGTAGGGGACGCTTCAATGATTGATAGTGACTGAGATGATTACAAGTAGGTGACAACGAAATGGTTGAATTATGATTAAGAGAACTATTCCAGATGTAAAGGCTATACTCCATTCTGTGCCTCACCTGTCACAGGCGTAGAGACCCTCCATATCTGTGACAAAATGGAGAAGTGTTTGTAGCTGTAAAGCGGAAGGTTAGTCTCTATCCAATGGACAGAAACATTCACAGTTAGGATGAAACCCAGCGTTTATAGCAATCATGAGGGATCTAGTTGTGTGCTGTTCATATTTTAGTGTATGTAGTGTACGAAAATATTTTCTTTATGTGGATAATGAATATAGTTGTTTGAGATTTTGAAGTCATGTTTGGCCATGTTTGGCGACGTCAACGTCAAATCCACTGAAAGTCGTTTTCGAGTGTCTATTCAAGGGTTTAGAGTGTCCTGATGTGTGTTAGTTGTATTTAGGTGACACTTGAGGTTGAAACGTTTGGGATGAAGGGTGATATTTGTTCATGTTTTTTCCCGACATGGATATCATGAACTGCATCGATTTTAGCGACCTGGCTGGGTCCGTGAGGGCTACGGATCGTATCAGTCACACACACACACACACACACACACACACACACACTGAAACGTTAAAGAATAATTTCAAATAAAAACAAAGGAAATGGGAGCATTTTTTTTCATTTGTTAGAATTGGTGAAGAAGCTAAATGCAGCAATAATTGATGGTAACCGAGGTTTTGACTGGTGGTATAGGTTCTATTCTAGCGATTGTGATGAGTAGGGTTAACTGGAAATGTAGATTCTATTAATGGAAGCTCACTCTCAGCGGTTCTGTAGAAATGTAAGAAGCATGAATGAAGACATTAGTTTAAAACGCAACTTGCTAACTGCAGTTATTTGACAATTGAAGAAAGAAGGCGACAAGAAAATCTGTAATTTTTGTGCAAAGATGGAATTGAGTGAATGAAATTGGGAAGACTTTCAGTCTACACGATGACAGTAATGAGGGAAGATTATTGGAATCTGATAGAAAACAGAAACATCTCGGAATCCAAGAGGGAATCTATCAATATGAGAATGGTTCAAGAAATTCTTTCGACATGTTACAGCAGGAAAGAATTTGACTGAAATTGACCAGAAAATATCCATTATTGTGGCCAAACTTGATAAAAGATCGCCATCTTACTCATTAGTCAAGTAAAAAAGTCAAAGAAAAATTATGAGGAAAGAAAAAACAAAATTTTTGTGGTTTTTAGAACATTTTCACTGATCTTGGTCTTTTAGGTAATTAAAGGAAAAACAGTAAACTGGACTATTCCATGAAGATCTCTAAAAATAGTTCAGCTATTTTACATTTAAATATAGCATTTAGATGGCGCTTTAGTCAGTTTTTATTCTCGTATATTTCATTTTATATGCGATAACCTTCGCTAGTTTCGTCTAAACAAATTTCGAACAACAGAAAATCTGGTGGTACGGTTTCCATTTCAAGGCACTATTTTAACTTCATCTTTTTTTGTTTTTCAATTGTTTAATGTATGTCACCTAACATCACTGATGACACATTTGTAACAGACCGATCAATATACACGTTACCGAAAGTTGTACGTAGACATACATACATAGATATTATCATGAACACAAAGTACTCAATATATAATGCAAGATGCGATATTTAGTGATAAACAGCAAATTATGTGATTAGGAATCATGACTTGATATCCGGAAAAATCCCTAGAAATAATCTTTCTCTGACAAGCAATATAAATATGCAATGACTTGTGTCTCTTTAATCCTTCTCAGCATGACCGGAAGCGCTGACCATGGTTTTGTTTTAAAAAGTAATTCATTAGAAATCTTTACAGATATTCGTCTGATCCTTACCCAGGGACAATGATTACGTCTCGACTACAATTGAACACACACACACACACACACACACATATATATATATATATATATATATATATATAAACGTTTGGATTTTTTTGAACAAGACCCTAAACTGCATCTGGTGACGTAGCTTCAGTTCGGAAGTTCAGGAGTTTTGGGGAGTGTGGGATTACCCTTTTATCCCTTCTACTCCCAGGTCCATTCTGACCCTGAATGGTGGTACCAGTGAAACATCTCAGTTAAAAGTGACAGGGCAGAAGATGGTCATGTGACTAAGGCAAACTAAGACTAATAGGGGGCCCCTATACATGGGTCACACAGACTCATCGATTCTATTGATGCTTCATGAACCATAGCCCCTGCCTAAAAGATAAACGTTTCTCCTCAAGGCAGTGTAGGAGACAAGCAAAATAAACTGTAAATAAATTAAGAGAAGGTAACCAAGAACCGTTACTCTTTCCATAGACTAAGTCCACCAGTTATTAGGGAGTGAAAAAAAAAAAAAAAGAACAGCAGCACCTCGAACCTATATGGTAAAGCAATGTATGTTAGAGAGGGTAGTATCATCCTTCATGAAGTGGAGAGATGCTGTATCTTGAAGAATAAAGCTACAAAATCACTCTGAGTCATTCCTCTGATTCTCCTCATCGTCATAAGACTGTTTCATCAGGATGGATCTACGCCTCAACAACAGCAACAACTGTCAGTCTTATCTCCTTGTTCCATAAGAAGCAATAACATCTTTAGAATGATTTCATGTATCATCAACATTATCTTCATGGTTTATTGACCCCGGATAGACGAAGGACCGCGTCCCTTGCACCAGTAAACGATCTGGGTGGTGGCGGCGGCGAGTTTCTTTTAAATGGCTGCAAAATGACGGGATGAGTATAGTGGGTGTTTCAGATGGGTTACAATATGGAAGAGACAGGGGGTCAAGGAGACGAAACCAGCCAAGACCAAGAAACAGGGGGAACCTTTGTAGCAGTAGAAAAAGTTGAGTTAGGAGACGGTACATTTGTAAGTCAGAGGCTGGAGTTCAAACTACAGAAAGTCAAATGTCGTGGGATTAATTTAAGAGTTGATGGTTGGTACCTGGCATTGTAAACAATCGGTAATGCGTTCGCTCGCGCCACTTTCTCCGTCAGGTAAGAGCTTTAAGGGTCTGATATAATTTGTTTATGTATTAAATGGTTGGCTTAGATAAATGTCAAGGAAAGAATAGTCGATTCGGTCAATGCAATACCATTATAATACAGTCTGTTCAACACACACACACACACACACACACACACACGCCTTCCAATTGGCCGAGTTGTTAGTGCATCAAAGATAGATTGCTTTTCGGTAATCGTTTCGGTTCTCTCCATTCTGAGTTCAAATAGCGCCGAGATCAACTTTGCCTTTCATCCTTTCGGGGGACGATAAAATACCAATCTTATACTGGGGGTCGATTCTTTTCAAACTCTGACTCACTCACTCTATGTCTCTGTCTCTCTCTCCCCCTTTCTAGAGGAAATCTTTTTGTGGAGAAGTATGACCTTCTCCAGGTCTGAAAATACCCAAAGCATTTTTGCTAACAAAAGGGTATGTCATGATCGCACCCCAACAACCCCATGAAGCAGTTGTGGCCCCGGGCATGCATATACCCATATCACCACAGCAGTACGACCAATTCAAACAATTCTACGATCGTCACACAACAGTAATAAGCTCATCTTTTGCATTACACTTACAACATTAACAGGCGCCGCCATCGCGATCATCACTATAATATCCCAATACTGCTGTTATCAACACTACAACTAGCGCCACCATCGCAACCACCTGAGACACCACTATTTAAACACCATCGCACACTACTACCCGCCATTATCACTAACACCACCACCTCACATCACCACCACTCACCACCACTACTTTTACCACACGCACCCACCACTGCTATCTATACGTTCCCCCGCTCCCCACTAAGAGTCAATCACTCACCAAAGTGACAGTTTCGATTCGATCCTGTTTTATCAGGCGAGAAGTTCTCTCTTTTTACAAAGCACAATTCTGTCTCTGGCCTTTTCCCCCATTCTCTACGACCAGCCAAGATAAATTTCTGGTTCCAAACTGAGATCGTTCCAGATTATTCTTCGGGACAAAAGATAGGCTGGGTCAAATGGGGTTCGCTGATTGCCACCGCTCTAAATGTTTGCCGCCCGCTGTCAGACAGGCGTCGAATATAGTATTTGCCCTCGCCACTGACCAGTATCACCACCACCACCACCACCACCACCACCAC
>NC_068994.1:216037-216874 GCF_001194135.2 Octopus bimaculoides | reverse complement strand
TATATATATATATATATATATATATATATATGTATACATATATATATGTATACATATATATATATATATATATATATATTCCACAAAATCTGGATACATAGGGATTAGCACATACTTTAACAAAATATTATATTTAATTGTTTATGTTGATTTTATTTACTCCATGTACCCAGACTTTGTGGACACCCTGTATATATATATACATTATATATATATGTATGTATGTATGTATGTATGTATGTATGCGCAGGAGTGGCTGTGTGGTAAGTAGCTTGCTTACCAACCACATGGTTCCAGGTTCAGTCCCATTGCGTGGCACCTTGAGCAAGTGTCTTCTCCTATATAGCCTCGAGCCGACCAAAGCCATGTGAGTGGATTTGATAGACGGAAACTGAAAGAAACCCGTCGGATATATATATGTGTGTTTGTGTGTCTCTTTGTCCCCACACCATCGGTTGACAACCGATGCTGGTGTGTTCACGTCCCCATAACTTAGCGGTTCGGCGAAAGAACCCCGATAGAATAAGTACTAGGCCGCAGTCAAATGACTGAAACAAATAAAAGAATAAAGAATATATATATATATATATATATATATATATATGTATATATGAATTTAGCTTTCATCTGTTTTGGGTCGATAAAATAAGTATCAGTGGAATACTGGGGTCAATGTAATCGACTTTTCCTCCTCACCCCCCACCCCCAAATGAGTGCGGGTTATTGATTAATCGTAGCTTAGCTCTGATCGAGCAGACCTCTTACCTAAAATATTCCAGTCGTGGCCATCCCGCCTAGTTTTCTGATGTAAGGCTACATACGGTATGCAGACGGGGG
>NC_068994.1:213958-215710 GCF_001194135.2 Octopus bimaculoides | reverse complement strand
TTGGCTAGTGTTTCTCGGAGATCGAGCCACTGCATAGAGGTGATTTTTAGAGAGGAAAGTTCCATTGATGTAAGCAATTTTGTATTAGAAGGATCTATGTAGGTGGTGGCGGTGGTTGGGTGAAATAATCTGTGTTTTTGTAATTTGGAGAATAAGAGAAGGATATGACTGTTGTTTCTAGTAATTGGATGGCCCGCGGCCAGCGTAAAGCCTTGAGCTGCTTCTGTTTAGATGACCCCGCCACTACTTTACAGATAACTAGACAATAGTACGGATAACCTTATTTCAACAGGGGTCACTCGAATAGATGTGTCGGGTGGGGGAAGCTAGATCAGATTACAGCAGAATTTCTAATTAAACGGGAGACAAACCCTACCGGCACTATCTCCATTCTACCCCCAACTGACGAAATTGTTGACAACATCAATATCTCATTAAGTCTCTTTTCGTCATTTAAAACAATAAAAACCCGGCTATCCGACTCCAAACCATAGAGATGCTGCCTCTACCACTGGTCTGCTAGAAGAACCAGCCGTATCTCCCTCATATCAAATATCCAGCTGGTGACGTTGACTACCCATCATTAGCATCCCTACATACATGGACATGATGGCCTTCCTAATTCGGTATTGCTCCTCCTCCCCCTCCTCACACACTATCATCGTTAGCAGAGAAACTGCACAAGTTGATGTTTAACCCCAGGTCAGCTTTGATGAGTTGCAGTCGAGAGTCGTATGAGCAAAAGTATTTCAATTATGATCATCCGATGTTTTTAGGCGATTTAGTATTAATACAAATCGTACCTGCCTCTCTTTTTGTATCCAGCTCCAAACAGCTCCGGCGAACATTTGTTATTCTTCCTAAGACAATCAACTTTAGAAGGAAGACATTCCATTAGAGATACAATATTTAGATTATTCATAAAACTAATCAATAATTATTTTAAATTAAGTTTTTTTTTATTCTTTTAGGCATTTTTTTTTACCGGTTATCCAATAACATCGTTTTTCAGTTAATTCGATGCAATGTACAAATATACACTCACCAATCTGTATGTACATACGTGTGTGTGTGAGTGTGTGTAGCAATTTACACATTACAATTATTTTACATCGACAAATGACAGACGACGACTACTACTACTACTACTACTATTACTACTACTCGGTACTATAGTCACATTTAACATAAAGAAATAAAATCTAATTTAATCAGTGTTTTTGGGATGAAAATAAAACTTTACAAATCAAAAACTAATATTATTTTAATCTGAACTAAGGGAGACAACTTTGTTTTAGTTTTATTAAACCTCCTCGGGTTTGAAACCTTGGTCCACAGAGAAGTTTCTCACGGATGCCATGCACATGAAACAACAGTCAAGTTGAATCCAATCTCCTTAAATGTCGGCTACCGTTTTATCGTGAATTCGATAATTTATTTGGCTTCTTCCCCCTCTGTCCGTGTTTATGCTGAGGTGGGAATGGAATCTAATCCTAATAGTTTACATGACGAGGAGAGAAATCCATTCGCTGAGGGATCAAATATTAAGTGAGGAAGGTGTAAAAACGAAATGTAACCTCAGCTCCTAGATATCCTGACACCCCTATCTCTTATCCAGGATGCAAAATAAAAAAAAAAAATAATAAATTCACCCGTAAATAACTACCTGAATTCAACCGAAGAGTTTTGTGTGTCCGGCACAAAGACGTGGTCGAACCAAAGACGTGGTCGAACCAAAGACGTGGTCGAACC